>NC_091124.1:5957500-6257500 GCF_040183065.1 Periplaneta americana | reverse complement strand
ATTACGTAAGTATGCATCTGCCTTTTGGTTGTGTCCTTCAGTGACAGCAAGCGAGTCGGTCATTTGTTTTTTAGATCACACTTTTGTTCGTAAGTCAGTCTTGATAATAGAATTGTCCTAAAAAATTCAAGTAAATTGGTGTTAGGAACTGTTATTTCACTCATTATTTATTATATCAGCCACAATGCACACTAACACTTCAACTGAACACAACTGACGAAAAGGGATAACTCGGAAACTACTTATTTTCAATGTAAAAGCTAGCTTCTTGCTACCCTTGCGACCAGGATAGTTAAGTTAGAAAGAGATGGAAAATCTGCGGGGTGGGTTACACAGAAGAAACCGGTCTGCTTGGAAGCTGGTGTGTGCAGGCTTCTTGTTTACTGCTGCATCACAAATCATCCTGAGCTGCCGCATCACAATATTTAACGCGTAAATATAAATTCTATTAAAATTAATAAATAATTTTGTCCATAGACTGCAGGTTTATTATGAAATTATTATTAACTGGGGAAGCTGAGCTTTTTAGCTTACATTGACGCTACGCCACTGGTGAATAAGCTGTTTCATAATGAAAACATTCGGACAATACAAAAAGAATGGGGAGCAAACGTAAGAAAATTTCTGATGTAAGTTTTTAGTTCACAACAGTTTTAGGGCATTCTGATAAAGGGAATTAATAAAAAAACAACACTTTTGACGTCGAATTGAAATTTGGATTTTAAGCAAAATGGAATTCTGTAAAACTTGAAGCAGTGCGCGCTTCCTGAGCTGTCACAGTCTTCACTAAATCAGACTCTCATTAGAGACGGGCTGCAGTCAGAAGTGCAGAGAATGCCGAGAGTCTACACGTGGTGCAACATGTGATGGTGATGACGATTTTAATGACTTGAAAATATATTTAATTTTGCATAAATGAAACTGGAACAAATTTAAACATTTACATTTCTACAGTACGTAACAAAGCATGGCGGAAAACTTCAGGAATGGATCCCTCAAGAAAACATGTAACAACATGGGAGGGAAAAGCTTATTTTTTGAGTAATCAAAGGTTCGCTGGAAGTATAGTACACCCTGTATTTCCTCAGGTCTACCTCCTGCCTCAGCTGGTCGAATGTGTTACAAAATTCCTGGCGTAGTGCATACTGTCCAACAGGCTGAAGCGATTCTCTACAGGAGTCCAACGACTTCCATCACCGCCACAGAAAGAGCGTGGAGGCCGTCCACGTCTACCTATCTGACAACGTACACTAGGCATCTCGACGGAGTACTACTGGGTGTTCAGTTCAAAGTGTCATGGCTCGCTGTATGCCGTCATGTGGCTAGTCGATGAGCCTAGAGAATTCAATCTTCCTACACTTCCGCAGAGGTGTATTACCTATGTGTCAGAGAAGTTGCCTAGCAAGTACGGCGTTCATTCTGAAGAGTATTTACCGATACGTACGGTAACGCCGGTAGTGGCAGGAATGTGAACTGTTTGGAAACATGTACTGAGGTGGCTTTTTTCTTACTATTGGGATATGGGAAGAGGGTTAAGACGATTACTTACGTATTTGTTGACATTAACTTCGACTGTCAACATGGACACGGGGCATTTAATTTGTATTGTGGAATGTTTCCGTACGCAACCGATGATGACAGATACCGTGGGTACGACTTGCCCGCGCAAAACACAGTTCGAAAGAAATTATGATAGCACACAGACCGTACAGACCGCTACGACGTTCAAGTTATACCGTACACGTTCTCAAGTTCAGATTGAACGCTTTGATTAATAGGCAACTTCTCTGATATAAAAGCCGAAACTCGCTTCAAATCGCTGACTCACAACAATGACGTCATGGCACACTTTTAAATGAACACCCAGTAGTCATACGTACGAAGGTGGAGAAGCTCTGTTGGTGAGAAGATTTAACTGTTGCACTGTCTGCTGGTTGTGGAAATTCTGGATTACACCTCTTGTTGAGTACACTAATATCATGTCTCAAAGTCTAGTAACTCAGAAATTAAGTGTTTTCGAACCCATGTTATTATAACCCGTATATATTCTCTACTTATGAGGAATCCATTCCCGAAGTTTTGCCCCGTATTTTTGTTACACCCTGTATACAAAATGGTTATATATCCACATAACAATGCTGATGTCCAGACAGTGGGCGAACAGAGTCCTGTGCGGTGAGAAGAGAGATATTACCACAGCCTACTATATACAGTCGCGAAGCTTGAGGTGATTTTTTGCAAATCTCGCAATAAAGTGCTCCAAGCGGTTAGCAACTAGAAACAATAGACTGTCCACGGTCGACTTTGGATTTAGAGTCGACTGAGTCGTATTTCCATCGAGTGCTAGGTCGTTGCGTATTTCGCATTGATGCTCGTGAAGAAAAATCCTAACATCTATTTCTTATTTTACCTCAGATGCAAAAAGTGGTTAATAAACAGCAGGAGGAAAGATCTAATGACAAAGAATGAAGCGTATCTTTATAATAATATAAAGTTTTGCTCTCTTCATTTCGAAAGCACACAATTTATGAATGAAAACAAAAATAAATTAATCTGGAATGCAGTTCCAACTTTATTTGATGTTTCAAATAAACCTGTTCTGTTATTACCTGCAGCTGAGAAACAAAAGCTTTGCACTAATTCTACGTCTGTATCAGCTGATTCCTTGAATAATTGTACATTTTCAGACAACTTAGGCCTACTTTTTTTTTCAAAGGATATGTTTTTAATTATAGCTGTTAATTTTGTTATTTTTATTTGTTGCTTTACTAGAGACGTAGAAAAAGTAATTCTGTTACAATAAAATTTATTGATCACGTTTTATTTCCAATTCTGGTGTGATTATTATTGCTTAACCTCAACCCACTTTGTTAACTACGTAAGCCTACACTACAAGTACCGGTACACGTAAGTTACTCCATTAATTCATATTTCCATTATTATTGTTATTATATTATTGTTGTAAAGGGAAATGCGAATTAATATTTATTGGTTTCATAGTTCATTATCGTTATAATCTTGAATGAGTGAAGCGATTATAGTAAATTTCAGTTCGTTTTGCACAAACAAAAATAATATTAACCTATTTCTTGCAGGTATCTTCGAGTTTATGGTGGAATTTAATATACTTCATTAAAATAATAAATGAACTTTATCCATTTAATATTTCAATAATGGAAAGGTGTTAATTTTTCCAAAAGAACACGACAACGAAAGTGTAACATATTTTGTCATCTGCTAGGAGAGATCTGTGATGATGAGGCGATAGTAGCGATCCTAGTGGTGGGCAACTACCCATGTTTGCATTTTTACTACATATTGAGCTTCGCGACTGTATATAGTAGACTGTGATATTACTAATAAAACAGAATGTTCAGTTACTTTCCTCGTTAATAGTTATACGGGGAATCTAAATCCAGCAAATTTTCCTTCGCAAAGACCTGCAAAACAAAAGAAACCCACTACAAGCCGACTGAAGCGAACCACACTACACACTTCAAAAACCAAACAACAGCGTTAGGACAGAGCGGATTACAACACACACACATCGTGCTCAATGCTCCTGTGACACGTGGGGAAATAGTAGCAGTACAACCGGTGTTGCCAGATTTGACGAAATTTCCTCAGAGTAGGTAACGTCTGTAAAGAACAGGAAGCTTTGAGATTTGAAGAAAATGCCAGAATTTTTAGGAAATTTTTGTGTCCATTTGAATATAAGGAAAAAAAAGTGAAATAATAGTACACTATGCAACGAGCCTATAATGGTAGTAATTAAGACGCGAGTATGTTTATGAAACGAGCGCAAGCTAGTTTCATAATTTTCATACGAGCGTCTTAATTACCATTATAGGCAAGTTTCATACGACTTTCTATGCTCGACCATATTTCTAACTTGAAATTATTCATAAGAATTCCTGTTACTATTCTTATCTGACTGGGGAGCGGAACTGACCTTGTGTAATATCTCGTAAATTGTGAGATGTGCGCAGACGCGAAAGCATTGATTTTTTCCCGAGAAACAAATGTCATTGACCTTGATATAATCTAGAGAGTAAAAAAACATTAATCTATATATATATTCTTCAAATTGATTCAGACATTGAAAAACGAGATGACAAATTGAATTTATTTGAATATTATTTACAATTAACGCTAATTATTATAGTAACAGAACATAACCTTCTGCGACAGTATTGGATTTCCAGCCTCCGTGACGTTTCGCTAGTTGTCTTTCGATTGCATATCCGAGAATAATCGATACTTGCGCTTTCATATTGCTACAACACCTGAACTTTAATGAATAGGTGTACTTTAATGAGGTCCATTAAAGGGCTACTACCAGGTGTATAATTACTACATTTCGGCATGGTCGATCATAAACAAATTTAAGACTTCATTTTCGATCTTTCGTATGCATGAATTGTACATACCCCACCCTCAATTCTATTTCCAATCAGATAAGTTATTTACAAGGTTTGCATTTTTTTCCTACTCCCCACCGCTCGTCTTCCTGTTCATCTGATTGATCAGATTCGTCTTTTACCGGCCAATCAGAATGCTAGTTAACGACAAATCAGAACACGAGCATTATATAGAAGAAAGAACAATTCAAATGATTGTCACCTCACCAATCCAGTTAATCTTTCTTGAGTTCTAAATTACAGCCGTTGCAGGTATCCGTTATCCATTTCTATCTAACTTACCATTACTAAAGGCTAATCTGTGATGGGTTCCGGTTGTCATGGTAATATCGAAAGAATAACCAGTTGGCCAAACACCAGTTTTGTGTCTGATAAAACCGTCATTTTCTATTTGTTACCCGGCATTTCCTCCACCATTCAAAAATTCGCAGACAGGTTGACGAAATTCCGGGACATTTTTGCCTGTTTGGCTGAGGAAATTTTCGAGTTGGCGCTGGCAACACTGGTGTACAATAGTCGCATATCGGCATGTGGCTCGCGGATAGAGTTAATTCTAATGAGTGTGTTCTATTTATGAATTATGTACCTGCTTACAACTGCACCGCTTGTCTGGAACGAGCACTCAAGCAATGGTGGACTTGTACAATGTACCTTGTGGTGGTCTTGAAAGGAATGAATCATTCTGTATCAATTCTTATTTCTTTCACTCAAATTACTTTATATTAAGCCTAAGTTTGTACGAATCACCCTGTACCTTTACGAAAGTAAAATGTTTGAAGCTGCCACAATACTGCGCTATTAATGAAACTTGCTGCACACATCAAGGACAGAGGACAGCGGGTTGGGATTCGATTCCCGTGCATGCCTACCTTGACTAAAGATGTCGAGGTACTATAGGGATACAATAAAATCATTTTCTATGCTATTTACATATCATGTAGACTTGATGATCGATACACTTTGAGATTTTGTTCATGCAAATTTGAAGCTTGAAAAACATTTTGAGACGTAATCGGACAGACGAATATCTTATATCACAGTTCACGTGCGAATCTGACAAACAAATATATCTAGAATTTGAATTTCGAAACAGGTACGCATAACGGAAACGTCTACAGAAATAAACTGCTTCCAGAGTTGCATTTTAAACACATGATACCAACTCCAAGCCTCTTCCCTACAGAAGCTGGAATATATCGACATTAGGGGAGACTGTTGTACCTTTAGCATAGTGTACCTTTGAACATTTTTTGTTTTTTAATTTTTACTGCTACCTAGAGGACTCAGAATGAAGTAGATTGTAGAGAAAGCCGCTAAGTAGCTCTGGTCGTAGTTTTGGTTTGATTTACTGCAAAGTGTGAGTTCCGTAGACAAAAGAAGTTTTTTTGGTACCAAAAGTAAACATTTCGTTCATTGATGCATGTTTTCTAACACAAAACCAGATTGTATTTGTTAATATCTTTCAAGTACGGTGTGTTCTCTATCATCTGGTGAGTAATAACATATTTTAATTTCCATGATTTATTTGACTCTCTTAGATTTCGGAGCCATATTTGTTTAAACGTGCACCCTCTTGTACCTTTGAACACAAAACATATTGTACCACGGAACATGTTCCAAATTATACGATACTATCAGTTTTTGTTTTTCTTTTATTTTAAGGTCATGTCACGAAGTAAGTCTGGAGTTAAGAGGTCCCCAATTGATTCGGATGCCTTGAAGAAAGCTGTTGAAGCAGTTATTATTCCTCCAGGAAATAAAATCTCAATCAGAGAAGCCTGCTCTGGTTTATGATTGAAAATACATTTTAAATATGATTGTCAGTTTTTACAGCTATATTCCCACCTATATTGCATGTGTTCCAACTTACAAGAGGGTATGTTCCAAGGTACATGATCCTGTTGTACCTTTGAACACATTACATATCCCTTCATTTTATTTTTTCCATCCTTAATAGATCTGTAAAACAGGAAAATACATACAGGAAGTTGTAAAGGAATCTTCAATAATTATTTCAAGCATTTTTTCATTTAAAAAATTTCATTTCCCAAAATTAAAAAAAATAAAATGTGGAAAGTGTTTAAAGGTACAACAGTCTCCCCTACAGTTTGATTACGAACATGAAAGCAAATATTGCTTCCAAATAATTTTATTCACAAAACTTCCCTCATTACAGGGCTGCCACATGGACAAAGTGATGTAAACAACTTGAAAATGATAGTAAAATAACAAAGGTCTAACATAATACAACAATTATAGCTCTAATATATAAAATAATCTGCAAAAAGTAACAAAAGAAAGAGTAGGCCTATGATTTCCTTTTACACAAAAATATTAAAATTTATAATTACTGCCAAAGAAATGATTTCTAATACGCAAATAGAACCTTTACGAGCAGCAATCGCAATATCTAAGAGATATAAGTTCTGTAGTTCGTGTGAAGTCCAAAACTGCGCCAAAATTTTGGTTTAGTTCCTCGTGCTCCAACCATTAAGCAATATCATTTGTCTAGCTTGCATTTGGTTTTGTATCATGTGACAGTAGCTGCATATATGCTCTTCTTCTCGAAGCCCGCTACCTCTGACTGTCCTCCATGAGACTCAAAGCGGACAGTAGCATTCAATATTAATCCATGTATCCCAGATGTTCTGAACGCGATGATATCGATGCGTCTGCTACTGCCGTCAGTGGCCGAACTAGAGACCTCCTCATAAAACAGTAAAGCCGCAGTCCCGCATAGTTGGAACCATAATGCCCCGAATGATATGTTTGCTGTTTCATAAGGACCTTCCCATATGGACAGAGTCCCAGGACGTGTGCAAGGGTTTCGTGCAATGTACCGCACAAACATTATAGCTTCTCTCCATTCGGGGGATGGTGATGAGTAGCTAGGATTTTGATGAAAGTGCATCTTTTTTCTAGTAAGCCAGAAATATAGCCGCTTTAGTATTTATATGTTATGTGATAAACTGAGTGCTTTAAAACATATTTGTTAGGACATTTTTTTTTGCATTTTTTGCCTGTTTCAACTCATAAGAGAATCTTTTGTGTTATTCGGACATTTTTGAGGCATTTTCATTTAATTTTGGCCACAAATCGCCATTATTAATATAAAATAATGTTTATTTCCTTTGATATTTTGTCTACATATTTTCTCCATTAATACCGTTTATTTTTTACTTGGTTATTTAACGACGCTGTACCAACTACGAGGTTATTTAGCGTCGATGGAGTTGGTGATAGTGATATATTTAGCGAGATGAGGCCGAGGATTCGCCATAGATTACCTGACATTTGCCTTATGGTTGGGAAAAACCTCGGAAAAAACCCAACCAGATAATCAGCCCCAGCGGGAATTGAACCCGCGCCTGAGCGCAACTCCGGATCGGCAGGCAAGCGCCTTAACCGACCGAGCCACGCCGGTGGCTAATACCCATTATTTTGTATAATATTTTAATCGCTTTCCTACACAAATATTGCCCTTTTAACGTAATACACCCCATGTAATGGATCAGTCCAACCATCCCTTAATATAGACTCCTCTATACTTGCTAATTCCGGATAAGAGTGGCCTTGTGATGGGCTACATGGAAACTACATCAGGTAAAATAGTTAATGAAAGTGTACCACTTAGAAAAAATTATGTAAAATTAAATAAACTTAAATGTTGGTACTAGAATTTAATTTAATTACTAGTCTAGATATTAAGCAGCACAAAACTCCTTTTCCTCCTAAGCCAATTTTAGAATGTAACATCAATTTTTAGGGCATTTTTGAAAGATTTTTAGGTCATAAATGCATTGTTTTTAGGATTTTTTTTTATGATTTATAGGTCATCAAAATCCTAGTCCTAGTGATGAGGAATCCACATACAGTATTCGCAGACGTATACTCCTTATAAAGATCGACACCTTTTGCTTTATGAGGAAGTTGGCTCCATAAAATTGCGTCTTGTTCCCGTAATGGCGTCGGTCTTCTTTTGCGTCAGGTAGGAGACTATTAGGATTGGTATTGTGTGTCTCTGGTTCAATGCCAAGATCTCTCATGCGGCTTAAACTTTCTTCTTTAAGGTTCCTAATTTGATTCACATAGGTGCTACCATTTTTAGAAAATTGTATATATATATATATATATATATATATATATATATATATATATATATATATATTAATGTTAACACAATTGCATACAATTACGTACATTTGGTTTGGTAAAATGAAGACTTTGATTTTTCAATATTTAAATCGTAATTCTGTTCTCACGACAATTTCATAGACGAATATCCAAGGAATAGATTATTTAAATAAAACATACGACATAAATAACATTCATATGTTATCTGAGTAGACTACATTGTAAACTCTTCGAAATGTTGTCCTGGCTCCGTCTAGAAGATCGTAGAAAAATCCACTGTCTTTCCCTCCTCTTTCACATATTGCGTTTCTCCACTCCTGTCTACCTTGCGTCTCGTTTTCAAAATTTATCCACCCATCATAACCTAGACACACGATCACAACACTCCTCAATATTATCCATTCCCTCCCACCGAACATCCTTATATTCTTCTTTCACTGTGGCTGTTCCTCGGCTTTGGAATTCCCTACCGAGTAATGTCAGGGACTGTCAGACATCAAACCAATTTAAGAGTAGACTAACGAAATATTTTTCTAACAATTCTTGTTAACAATAATAGCTCTTTCGGGTTTCTCAATGTTTAATGGTTATATATATCACAGAATAAATATTTAAATTATCTCATTATTATTATTATTATTGTTATCATTATTACTATTTCTTAGCAATGTTTATTATTGTCACACTAACATTACTTATCCAACTTTCATTATTTACTTTCATGTTGTTTTATGGTCTAGATATTAATGTAATAATTGTGTAAGCAATTGTATTCAATTAGAATTAGAGTCTGGCTGGGCGGAAGAGAAGGCCTACTGGCCTTAGCTCTGCCAGATTAAATAAATAAATTATTATTGTTATTATATTTCATCTAGACTGTGACTATAAATTAAGAATTTGTAGTAGTATTAAGTTTTTTGACTTGTTCCTTATTCTAGCTGAGAAGCGACGAACGAATACCATGGAATGTTAATAAACACAATACAATACAATATAATACAATACAATACAATACAATACAATATAATACTAGTCTGTCAACAGAAAATGAAAAGTCTGCAGAGATTGCATTTTACGTCGGCTTTCCGGTTGAGTCCTGGCGAGTTCCCTCCCACATCTAAGTTCGAAATGTTGTCCATAAGGAACAGGAAAGTCCTTAGGAGTCCATCCTTCATGTCTACCTTCAATAGGGAGTCTTTACGAAATATTTAATTATACGTGGTACAGTCATTAAGTTGTAATACTGAGCGCATAGTGGCGTTATGGTGCACTATAGCGCATAGGTGGCGCCATGGTATGATACCTTGTCAGTTAGTCTCTCGACCCAACAAGAGACAGTTGAGTGCATGCACTGTAAGCAGAACTACGGTCTTTGTTGTGACGGTGATTTGAATGCGCGCGTCGGAACTCGAGTATGTTGCAGTTTGAGCAACGGGCAAACGTCACGTTCTATCAGAAATTAGGCGAAACTGCTATAACCGATCATAACTGGAGACGAAACATGGTGTTTCCTTTACGATCCGCAACTGAAGCGACAATCCGCCACCTGGAAAACGCCATTATTTCCAAGACAGAAAAATCCGCAACAAGACAGGTCAAAAGGCAAGGTGATGCTTTAACAGTTTTTTTTATTCAAATGGAATTGTTCACATAGAATTCATCCCACAAGGTGCAACTGTAGACAAGATCCTCTACAAAGAGATTCTTGGCCGTTTAAGCAATTCAATTCGTCGTAAGCGTCCTGAGCTTTGGCATAGGAAGAATTGGTTGTTGCTACACGACAACGCCCCTGCACATCGCTCCATCCTTGTCCAAGAGGAACTTGCAAGGCAACAGGTCGCTGTTTTGCCACACCCTCCGTACTCACCTGGTCTCGCACCATGCGATTTTTTTTCTCTTTCCCCTCATGAAATCAATCCTACGAGGGCGTAATTTTTATGCGGCCGAAAAGGTCATGACTGCCACAAGAGAAGCCGTACGGCATCTTCCTGCCAACATCTTTCAGCGGTGCTTCCAGCAGCTACACCAACGTTGGCAGACGTGCATAGCAGCCAACGGCGACTATATTGAGGGAGGATGTCGATCTGTTTAAGTGTACGCCGTATCACGCGGCATCTTCTGAGACATCCAGATTCTTGTGGGTGCCTACCCTTCAGGCGTCAGTGTCAGAACTTAATGACTGTACCACGTATATCCGCTTCAGATGTGTTTGTACAATCAAAACCTGCATATGCAACTATTCCTAGAATTAACAATTTCACTAATAAAGGATGTAAGTGTAAGTTGAGTTATATCGCTTTACATAATTTGTTATAATATCAGAACATCCGAAGTAAAAACGCTTAAAAAGTGCCGAAATCTAATACAGTGATATCATTGAGACAACTAATGCTAACACTAGGATTTCTGCTACGCTTTTCACAGTTCACAATTCAGATTTGTTGACTTGGTAGGAATGCAGATTCAGGAAAGATACATGTGCGATATAAGTTAAAAAAAAAAACCACACACAAACGACATAGTGAACACAAAACAGAGAAATGGATAATACAAGGAAACTAGCGCATGCCAAAACCATTTGTACTGCAATGAGAGCAAAGAAGCTGATTCGAAATGACGAGCAACGCAATGTTTCGTCTAACAACGTTCCGTTCTACACTACAGATTTTTATCAGTTATTTCATAAGCTATACATTATTACTGTACGCTCACCGGTATTAGCTTCTATTTCTATACACATTTTATAGTTATTTACTATCCCAAGATCATAAACACAACAATTAACATTATTCATATTTGTGTTCTGTATTTCTTATAATAATATTCATGTGCCATTTCTATTTTCATGTGTTTATGTAACAATGATGCACAATGTAGCCATCACAAAAAATTACCTTCGTGCACGATAAACACTATATTTACATTGGTTTGAAATGGTTCATTAAAAAAACGCATTCAAAACTAATTTGGATGAATTATGCCTGCACCAAAAGCGGATGCTCTCTGGACCAATGATCGTATTTTAATTATTTCAAGTGCTAAAAATGTTACTTTGCTAATTATTCACTGTGATGTGTTGTGTATTATACGAAACTATTACTTACTTACTTAGTGGCTTTTAAGGAACCCGGAGGTTCATTGCCGCCCTCACATAAGCCCGCCATCGGTCCCTATTCTGAGCAAGATTAATCCAGTCTTTATCATCATATCCCACCTCCCTCAAATCTATTTTAATATTATCTTCCCATCTACGTCTCGGCCTCCCTAAAGGTCTTTTTCCCTCCGGCCTCCCAACTAACACTCTATATGCATTTCTGGATTCACCCATACCTGCTACATGCCCTGCCCATCTCAAACGTCTGGATTTAATGTTCCTAATTATGTCAGGTGAAGTATACAATGCGTGCAGTTCTGTGTTGTGTAACTTTCTCCATTCTCCTGTAACTTCATCCCTCTTGGCCCCAAATATTTTCCTAAGAACCTTATTCTCAAACACCCTCAATCTCTGTTCCTCTCTCAAAGTGAGAGTCCAAGTTTCACAGCCATACAGAACAACCGGTAATATAACTGTTTTATAAATTATTCTAACTTTCAGATTTTTTGACAGCAGACTGGATGATAAGAGCTTCTCAACCGAATAATAACAGGCATTTCCCATATTTATTCTGCATTTTCATGTACCAAATTTTATAACCTTATTCCTTTGCTGTGGTCGTGCCGGAGAATCAGTCCCATTCCGAGGCTTATTGTTAGGCTTAGTAACAAGCTGTTTTTTTACGGCGATGGATTGTTAGCCCTTCGCCCAACCCCCAAGCTGGAGGACCACTCCTTATCGGCTGTCCACGACTGCTTATTCAATATATTCGCAGCTACATACGAAACTATTACTGATTTTTAGTGTGTATTTAAAGACGCTTTATCAACTATTAGTTTATGTAGCATCGATGGAATTGGTGACAGCGAAAAGAGGCCGAGTGTCCTCCATGAATTACCCGACATTCGTCTTTCAGTAGAGAAAAACCTCGAAAAAACCAAACCAAGTATTGAGCCGAAGAGGGAATCGAAGCCACGTCCGAAAGGATCAGCAGACAAACGCAGTACCGCCTAAGCTACGCCTGTGGCTGTATATGCATTTATAGAATCTCAAAATCGTTTCCTTTCGTACATGTTTAAGAGCAAGCAGTCGTTTCAATGTGTCCTCAGAATACTTGGCTTGGTTAAGTATGTTGCTTTAAATTATCAATCAGTGCTCGGCTTTGAAACTCAAGCAAGCACACGGTGCTCGCAGGGATCTGAACCCAGGCCTGCACTAGCCCGACCTCATAACGCTGCTCCTCAGAGGGAGACATTGTATTTTGGGTTTGATAAAATCAGGCTGATTAGCACCATGCCACGCCCGAACCCGAACTGGGTTACGTATCCATTACTAACGCCATCAGATATCGCTTTGGAAGTTAATTTATAGAACGCCATTACGAATCAGGAGTCATGTCCCGCAACAGCCTTCTCAGTGAAAATAACTAATAACTGAAAAAAGTGAATAACAGTGTTGTCCGAAATGACGCAGGAATGCCACGCATGCGCAGAAACAAAACGCCCTGTAATTATCGCACGAATTTGAGTGCAATTATTTGTAGGAAAATTTAATGGTGACGTAATTGAGAACGTTATATGTCTTCATAAACCTATTGATTTTCCATCTGAAACATTGTTTTTAGACTTTAATGCACTTAACATGAGACAAATTTATTATATTGTACTCGTATTAATAAAATTCATACATAAAAATCGAAATAATTTTGAATTGTATTCTCATAGTTATGAAACAAAAGGTATGAATTCTTTAAGATTGTTTGAACCAAAATGCAACACTGTTACAGTATTTAATCATAGTAGTAATTTAGGCCCAAGAATATATAACAAATTAATATTTAAGTATCCTAATCTTGTCAATTCTAATAGTTCTAGTATTAAATTTAAAACGTTATGTATGGATTTTATAAAAATAGAAAAATTGTAAATTTAAATTTAAATACTATAATTGCATAGTAGACATAAGACAAATTGTATTGTATAATTATTAATTTCAATTCAGGAATCCGCCCCTGAGCACGAGTTGTACTCTTTCAGGGGCGAGCTAAAGTTTTTCTGTATATATTATATTTTATGTTATAATTATTAGCAAAATAAAAATAAATAAATAAATAAATAAATGAAAGCGAACTCGAACACAAGGCCTCACCGATACGATTACATTGGAAGAGCCAGTGCAAAGTTAATGATAGTGCAAATTTCTGGAATTCCAAGAAAAAATGAATTAACCGTGATTGTTCCGATGCAGAGACTGATAGAGATGGGTAAAAAATAACACAACAGTTATTTTGGAACTGTTCCGGTCTCGGAACTGTTGCAAAAATGAACAGTAGGTCGGAACCTCCTGTTCCGAAATAACAGTGTTCCGACTCCGAGCTGCTCACTTGCCCAACTGTTGCGGGCTCGCAGTACCGCGTGGCACAAGGTATGTTCCGACTCCCTCGGAACTGTTGCAAAAATGAACAGTAGGTCGGAACCTCCTGTTCCGAAATAACAGTGTTCCGACTCCGAGCTGCTCACTTGCCCAGCTGTTGCGGGCTCGCAGTACCGCGTTGCACAAGGTATGTTCCGACTCCGAGATAACAGTCGGAACGTCGGAGCTTGTTCCGATGAACCAACGACAGCTGCAGTTACACTGTACTTGAACTCTCACGTGGTTGGAGGGGGGCGCATGGAAATTGAAATCCTTGCG
This sequence comes from Periplaneta americana, assembly GCF_040183065.1. Taxonomy (NCBI): domain Eukaryota; kingdom Metazoa; phylum Arthropoda; class Insecta; order Blattodea; family Blattidae; genus Periplaneta; species Periplaneta americana. The sequence goes on along the minus strand of NC_091124.1, from coordinate 6,243,160 downwards.
GTGGCGCGAACTTTAATATCAACATTTGTAAGACTGGCCAATCATCTGTAATGTTATAGTAAGTATTCAATAATCTGTAATATTGATTCCCGCTTTATGGTTTATTTCACCATTAGTTGACTAATTCTGTTTTATAAACATTCTACGAAGTCATAAAGTACGCATACTATTATTAATTCATTGATCAGCTGATTCTATACAAAGGTTAAAGTCGTAAATGGTAATGAGTGGTTTAGTTACAATGTCTGTATGTCGTTTGTTGAGGTTAAGTCTGACAAGCACAAGTTTTTGTGCTATCTTCTCTGTTATCAAAGAACGACAAAAATGTTGTAGCATTATTTGTTGGAAACTACCCATATAAGTACTGATTTGGAGAGCGAGGTTTAATGCGAAGTTTAAATTACACTTTGGTAAAGAAGCGATTCCAACATTTTACTAACCCACTGCGGGGTTTCCAGGTTTCAGTACTGCCAATATATATCTTTTTTATTTATGAAATTGTAATATTTATTATTATTATTATTATTATTATTATTATTATTATTATTATTATTATTATAACTGCGCATTAAGAAAAGTAAAAATAAAAATTAATGATTTGTTTTTTTTTTATTATGTAATAGAGAGAACAGAAATTACATACCATATGTTTTAAATGTTATGTTATTTTTTTTTAGTTGGCTACCATGTCTTTATAACTTTATGTACGAAAACAAAGTGTTGTATTCTGTCCTTGTAGTCAACAGCTGTGTAATTACTAACATTAAGCTTTTGAGTTCTGTCCGCATGCACAGCAATTTTCCAAAATCGATTCGAATGTGCATTGCAGTGCCATCTATAGATAAGAATGTGTACTATGTCATGCCTATGAGTGCTCCAGTGTGAGCTGCATGGTGAAGAGGGAGGGTACTGTACCGTTCGTTTGAACGACTCAACGACTCCGACTCATCACCACTGGTGACTGTTATTTCGGAACTGTTATTTGGAACATAGTATTTTTTCGGAACCGGAACCGTCGGAACTGTTCCGGGAAAAGAACAACTTCGCCCATCACTAGAGACTGACAGCGGTGAGAAAAATAACGTAGTAGTGCTTATTCTCAACAACAATGGTGAATATGCACACATCGTCAATACACGAGTCATTAGAAAAATAGTGGCAACACTGCTAGCTTCAGCTTCTCTAATGTAGTATGAGATGCAGTGGTGCCCGGGATGTGATATAAGACAATGACCTCATTTATTCTGTATTGCAATAATAAGACTTATCTGTAACGTCCTGGTGACAAATAATATAGACGAGCAGAACCCACTGAAAGTTGTTTATGATTATGAAGGCGTATTAAGGCTCATTCACAATGAAAATTAAACATAACGTAAGCATTAACTTAAAAATGTAAACGTTACGGTAAAATCAAGAACATTCACGATGGGAACATAAACATAACAGCAAACATACTTGGTAACCTTGGAAACATAACATCGACGTCATTTCCTCATATTATCACAGTCTACTATATACAGTCGCGAAGCTTGAGGTGATTTTTTGCAAATCTCGTGATAAAGCGCTCCAAGCGGTTAGCAACTAGAAACAATAGACTGTCCACGATCGACTTTTGACTGTGTCGTATATCCATCAAGTGCTAGCTCGTTGCGTATTTCACATTGATGCTTGTGAAATGTTCGTTATTGGTTGTAATGAAAATGTTAATGGCTAAAATACAATAATTGGAATAATAATATTTTACTAGAGACGTAGAAAATTTAAGTTTGTTTTAAAGAAATTTATTAATCACGTTTTATTTTCAATTCTGGTGGGATTATTATTGCTTAGGATTACTTTCTTTTTTTCAAAGGATATGTTTTTAATTATAGCTGTTAATTTTGTCGTTATTTTTATTTGTTACTTTACTAGAGACGTAGAAAAAGTCTGTTACAATAAAATTTATTGATCACGTTTTATTTCCAATTCTGGTGTGATTATTATTGCTTAACCTCATCCCACTTTGTTAACTACGTAAGCCTACACTACAAGTACCGGTACACGTAAGTTACTCCATTAATTCATATTTCCATTATTATTGTTGTAAAGGAAAATGTAAATTAATATTTATTGGTTTCATAGTTAATTATCGCTATAATCTTGAATGAGTGAAGCGATTATAGTAAATTTCAGTTCGTTTTGCACAAAAAAAAAAAAAACCTATTTCTTGCAGGTATCTTCGAGTTTATGGTGGCATTTAATAATGGAAGGAAAGTGTTAATTTTTCCAAAAGAACACAACGAAAGTGTAACATATTTTGTCGTCTACTAGGAGAGAGATCTGCGATGATGAGGCGATAGTAGCGATCCTAGTGGTGGGCAACTACCCATGTTTGCATTTTTACTACATATTGAGCTTCGCGACTGTATATAGTAGACTGTGATATTATGTCGTATACTTTAGCGCTCCACGATTGTGTTCTGTTTGCAAATCACGTAAGCATAAGCATGGAAGTTGGGAACTTTCATGTTAACGTCTAACGGCAATGTTAATGTCAGTGTTTATGTGAATCATTGTGAATGATCCCATTTGGTAACCTGGCCGCAAACTTCTGTGTTTATGTTACGATTATGTTTAATTTTCATTGTGAATGGGCCTTTTATCATTCATTCTGTTCCAGTTGGAATGCTCGTGGATTCTGCATATTACAGCCACTATTTGGAATAACATTTACGACCCGGCAATGAGCCGGAAGCCACGAAATCTCTTGAATACCTCCCCACTGTGCTTCACGGTGGTGCTCGTCACGTGACAGTCCTAATGGTTGATTTACTTAACAGGCGGAACTGGGAAATTCTACAGCATCCCTCGTATTCTACGGATACGAGTCCCTGCTACTACGACCTTTTGTCTAAGATGAAAGAATCACTAAGAGGGATACGCTATATAAACAGACATGCCATTGTAACAGCCGTAGAGCAGTGGATTAGAAGCTTAGAGCAAAGTGACGCTGTGGATGACATCCGTCCCTTCCAGAGCTGTGGCGACGTGTAGTGATACTGGAGGAGGTTACTTTAAGGAATATAAGTATGTCAATTGTGAATAAATAAGTATTTGATCTTAATTAAATGTTGTAATGATCCATGTAATAAGCAACTATGAAATGCATGTTGATAGTTAAAAACAGAATGCATGTCACTAGCATTTGCTTCAGACGAGTGTTTCGACATCAAGACCTTGGTGGAAAATCGCTGCCAAGGCATGTGGAGTGGTGATAATTTATAGGATAATTTTAAGTTTCAATTGTTGAAAAAGTGATATACCAAAAACAATAAAACAATAACGACAACGATATTTCTTCTGGTTTGCATAGAGTTACAGTAGATTAAGACTGGGTAAGGAATCGAAGCTAGTTCCACGGATTGCTTCTTCCAATGACTATTTTTCTCGGCCAATTATAACGACTAGCTTTGTATTTGAGAAGAATAGTCCATAAATTACTTTTACTTAAGCACTCTGCTTACACAGTGGTGTTAGATGTCAGTACGGTACTTAGAGTCGCATTAAGAGATGCAGAATTAATTATTATCTAAGCCGAACAAAGTCTGCAGACCAGCAGGCTGGCGTAGTAAAAGAAGCATAACAAGCATACAGGCTAATGAGGTAGTAAGGCACAGGCTATTTTGGCTTCTTGCAATTCGTTTCCAAACCTAATTCTTTACTTCTCGCTTGCGAATTCACAGTACTTATCTCACATCTTTATACGTGGCATTTCGTAACGAAGTGCTTACATAGATTTACAGAAGTAAACGCTCTTCTCTCTTTAGTTAATATGCATTTGGAGACTTCGAAGCCGTGTCTTCTGAACCTTCTCTTGACAGAGTGTTCAACACTGCATGCTCTTGAATTTTTAGTAGGGGTCGCCACAGCAAATTTGAGGCGTCGGTAGGCTATATCAAAGAGTTCTTTGAAAACAAAAGAAGAGTTATAATAAATAATGAAATTAATAAATAATAGATAAATAAATTAATGAATAAAAGCACTGAAATGGACAATTACGATTTACGAGCTAGTAGAATGTATCTGATTGTCCTTCAGTACCTGTTAAACTTCTTTCCTTCCCATGAATGTAAATCGCAAAAGAAGACTGGAGTTCCCATCAAAATATACGAACAGAACAGGATAGCACCTGACAATTACCAGTAAGTGGTGGCGGACTGCTAAAAATCCGGTTCAATTCTCGAAAAGTTCTGTTGGGGCGAGTTTCCTCGTGTAACTTGCGTTTCTTCCCTATAATTGGCACGTTGAACTGAATAATGCTTCTTTTATGCATCCCTCAGACTATCAGTATATAGTCCACACCTGTGGAGTAACGGTCAGCGCGTCTGGCAGTGAAACTAGGTGGCCCGGGTTCGATTCCCGGTCGGGGCAATTTACCTGGTTGAGGTTTTTTGCGGGGTTTTCCCTCAACTCAATATGAGCAAATGCTGGGTAACTTTCGGTGTTGGACCCCGGACTCATTTCACCGGCATTATCATCTTCACCTCATTCAGACGTTAAATAACCTAAGATGTTGATAAAGCGTCGTAAAATAACCTACTAAAATAAAAAAAAAATCTGTATATAAGATTGACAATGCAGTCAAATAATGATAAAATGCAATGGCCTCAAACGATCAATATTTATTGACAATACATTCTGTTTCTGGCTGGAATTCAATAATGTCAGAGCAAAAAGAAGCTTGCATAGCATGATATTAGCATTGGCGATACAAAATTACCAAAGAAAAACAGTGTGGGCTAAGATCTGGCATTTTCCCACGTACATTTGTTAAATAAAGTTCGTGTGCCTACTCAAAATTATTTTGGAATGGATAGCACGTGTTTCGAGGCAGGCTCAGTTACACACGAAGCTCTCTGTGAACTTAACAAGACTAGACTTATCGGAATTCATTGTCGAGTCACTGTTGACATGTGGAGCTCTCACAGGTCATGGTGCACAGGTAATAGTGACCTTCAGACGATGACTGTATTATTTACTGTCAATATTACAAATATTTTAGTTTTCATCAAATCATTTTATAAATATTTCCAGTACCGTAAAATGGGGTGAATAGGATCAAAACTTTATTCTTGGTTATAAAGTTTGTTATAAACTGCAATTGAGCGGGAAGACAGTCATTGCTTACTAGAACAATAATAGTAACCAATGACTGTGATCCCGCCATTGATCCTATTCACCCCATTTTACGGTACTGACAATACGTCAATCTATTATTTTGACAGATATAGATCGTCTGAGGTGCCCATCATTGCCACACCTAGCGAAGTTCACTCTAATCATTTGACTGGAGATGAATGTGGCACAGATATATTCGCACATCTTTCGAATGTTGCGTACCATAACGTATTTTATGGGCATTCAGGTACAAAATGATATCACAGTATACTATATACAGTCACGAAGCTTGGGATGATTTTTTGCAAATCTCGCTTGGAGCCGCTTGGAGCGCTGAGAGTACTAGGAACAATAGACTGTGCCACAGCCATCGTGATCTAATACAGGCCGTAAGGCAAACCATGCGACTCGCTTAACCCGATCACGAAGGGCGGCGTTTCGACCATATAAATTAGTTGGAATGCATAAACAGTAACATATGTTTCTCTAAAATGTAGTGTAATTGCATTAATAAAATTTAAAACAATGATTATGAGACACTTCAGACATAATTCACTTGCGAGCTAAGATGTAATATTATTTATGGTGTGAAAATTACGTTGTTCGTATGCGTAATACCTGCCTTTATTTCGATTAAATATTGCGAAATTCTTGTACATTCATTTATGCACGATTCAATAATTTTCAATTGCACTGCACGGATATTTAGATATGCTGAAATTATAGGCTATGTTTACTGTATCAGTTGCCTCTTTCTGTCTAAATTTAGTGATCTCCAATGCTCTGCCATTCATACGAAATTATAGGTTATGTTTACTATATTTAACTTATATTCCTACATTCGCAATCATACATTATAATTAAGCATAATGTCATGTATGATACCCCGGACATTCAATTTGTCTGTATTTTAATACTACAATTGAGTACTGAATTATTGTATTTATCTACTACTCAAGAGACGAAGTAACACAAATGTACGTACACTAATTTCATAGGAGTGGTATGGTAAATGTTTTGTCTAAAATTAAGGAAGGTAGATGTGCTAAATTGAAATCACAATATAAATTCTTTTTTATTAAACCTCAAAATAGCTTCCATTCTAAACTTGAAATGTTAACGCGAACAGATTATGTTAACATGTAAAATTCTCTTCACATTGAAATGACACAGTTTTGTAATTATTTCTGCAACATATTATGCAACAAGAAGTAAACGGAACTTATGGACACATTACACTAAATAAAGCTTAGCAATGTTACGCAATAAAGTTATAATATAATATTTCACTGAGCTCCATACACTGAAATAGAAAACCCGAACAAACATTACGGCCTGGTCTAGATCGAAAAGGCATTGACTGTGCCGTATTTCGCATTGTTGTGAAAAGTTGTGTAAACTGTGAAATGTTCGTTATCGGTTGTAATAACTGTAAATGGCTAAAATACAATAATTTGAATAATAATATGGGACAAGAAGACGTTTGTAGTACTATAAATTGTAAGAAAAAGAGGTCAGAATCATCCTTCTTCCGAAAGATCCAGGAAGGTGAGTTTATAGAATACAATATATATTTTATGAAAATAATAAACCTTATGTATTCCATATTTCAATAGTGGAAGGACGGTGTTAATTTTTCAAAACAACACGATATCGAAAGTACAATACATTTTATCGTCTCCTAGGGAAAGAGTCTGTGATGAGGCGATAGTAGCGATCCTGGTGGTTAGCAACTATCTAAAGATGCATATTTCAACGGTCTATGTTTGCATATTTAGTAAGTATTAAGCTTCGTGACTGTATATACTAGACTGTGATGATATCCTGGTCGCTTAAGTGTAGTTAATGATCCTAGTTGCAGAGGGAGAGGTTAAGGCTGGGTTCTTGTCCCAATGAACAGAACGTTTTTATTCAGACAAAGAGGAAAAAAGAAAGACGACGAACCTTACACGTTCAGGCCAATACACTTAAAAGCGTAGGTTTCGATCTAGATATTTACAAAATCAATTCTTCAAAATATTTTCTCTTTTATTCACAAATTATTTTTTATTACTTTTCAGAAAAAAAAATGCATCAATAACTGTAATAGTTTTCGAGTAATGATTTAAAAGTCAAGAAGCTGCAACCTCGGTTCACCTCACAGGGGAAGTTACTGCTATTTCATTTCCCTGATTATCTAACAAACACCCGTGTCTTTGTGCATGTTGCAGAATCACTTCAGTCTCTTGAATACCCGACTACTTCTGATAAAAATATGAAAACTGAAACAATTCTAAAAATTCGATGCATTACGCAAATCTAGCTTTCAGGTAGTAGCTCCCTGTAAAGCAGGTTTGAATAATTTCAAGGAAAAATTGTTCCGGGGCCGGGTATCGATACCGGGACCCTTCGCTTAGCGCGCGAACGCTCTACCGACTGAGCTACCCCAGGAACTATACACGACACCGTCACAATTCGATGCATTGTTTTTAACATAAAATTAAAACATTATTTATTAAGGAATGGAGCTGAAAGAGTATGATATTGCAAATATCACATCCAGCAATAAAGTAAGAAACAGGGAACATAAAAATGTTAAAAAACCTCAGTTATCAGGAAAAACCTGGAATCCCTGCAAGTAAAACAGTCTTCATTTTTGAATTAAAAAGAATATAATGTTAATGTTACGTTTTATTTAACAACGCTCGCAACTGCGGAGGTCCGGATGTGCCGGAAGTTGGTCCCGCAGGAGTTCTTTTACATGCCAGTAAATCTACTGACATGAGCCTGTCGCATTTAAGCACACTTAAATGCCATCGATCTGACCCGGCATCGAACCCGCAACCTTGGGCATAGAGGGCCAGCGCTATACCAACTCACCAACCAGGTCGACTAAAAAGAATGTATAAATAAATTATTTTAATATTACAGAAATTTTTATTTTAAGTAGAAGAAATACAGTGTGTTATATCCATGTTTCCAAACCTCATAATAAGAGTAAAAAAATGGAATATTTCCAAGCTGTTTGTGGCTCTTAAATGGCCGTTTTCAGAAGAAGGGAGTTCAGACTGGACTTTTTCTTCTAATGTTGTAGCACGTTACGAAAATGGATCAGAGTTGCCTTTTCGTGAAAAGACAGAAAGAAATTAAACCGGTCCACACCTGTGGAGTAACGTCTGGCCGCGAAGCCAGGTGGCCCGGGTTCGATTCCCGGTCGGGACAAGTTACCTGGTTGAGGTTTTTTCCGGGGTTTTCTCTCAACCCAATATGAGCAAATGCTGGGTAACTTTCGGTGTTGGACCCCGGACTCATTTCACCGGCATTATCACCTTCATCTCATTCAGACGCTAAATAACCCAGATGTTGATACAGCGTCGTAACCTACTAAAATAAAAAAAAATAAGAAATTAAATCCTGCTCACTGGCGCGCCTAAGCCTGTTTAACTGGCCGTTATAGGAACGCTCACGGTACACGTTTCAAACTTCCGCTCGCAAAGGGATGGGAGTTGTTGTCCTGTGACCGATCCTCATGAAAAACATGGTTCAGACCTAACTTGTCACTGCCAATGAAATGCTAGAAGATACTTTTCAAAGGCTAAGGTCCGTAACACACTTGAAGAGTTTTCGCCAGCGAGAAAGAGGCGAAGAGCCTTCCTAGACACACTTGGCGAGTTCTCGCTATCACAGATCACACCTCGCTATGATCATCTATGCACTGCCTTCATGCAGAAATCATTTATCTGATTATAGTAATCACTCATTGGGGGAAATACTGGGTGTTCATTTCAAAGTGTGTCATGACGTCACTGTTGTGAGTCAGCGATTTGAAGCGAGTTTCAGCTTTTATGTCAGAGAAGTTGCCTATTAATCAAGGCGTTCAATCTGAACTTGAGAACGTGTACGGTATAACTTGAATGTCGTAGAAACAGATGGCGGTCTGTAAAGTCTGTGTGCTACCATAACCTCTTTCGAACTGTGTTTTGCGCGGGCAAGTCGTACGCAGGGTATTTGTTATCATCGATTGCGTACGGTAACATTCCACAACACAAATCAAAATGCTCCGTGTCCATGTTGACCGTCCAAGTTAACAAATACGTAAGTAATCGTCTTAACCCTCTCCCCATATCCCGACAGTAAGAAAAAAACTCACTTCAGTACGTGTTTCCAAATAGTTCACATTCTTGCCACTACTGGCGTTACCCTACGTATCGGTAAGTAATCTTCAGAATGAACGCCGTGCTTGCAAGGCAACTTCTATCGCATTTAGGTAATACGCCTCTGCGGAAGTGTAGGAAGATTGAATTCTCTAGGCTCATCGGCTAGCCTCATGACGACATACAGCGAGCCATTACACATTTTGAACTGAACACCCAGTATTATAGGTTATGTATTTACGTATATTGTCGTACTTAAATATATAACCTGTAAGTATATTGTCGTACTTTACAAATTACGTACGAACGCTATGTTGAATCTGAGTATTCAGATGATGAGGAAATGGAGTTACATGAACATATTTTGTTAATGAAAATGAAAAGTAGGCCTAAAATTAAAGCCAGAAATATCTGAAAATCACATTGTATCTTACGAAAATAAGGGCTAGTTTTGGACACTGGTTTCGATTTGAATGATGATACGTTTAGGCGTTATTTCAGGTTGAATGGACCTCAGTTTTTTTTTGCCATTCATGATATGATAGAGAATTCTTTGCTATATTCTGATTCAAATTACGTAAACTGTTAAGACATATACCTACATTATTTCAAATGTTTAATTAATAATATTAAATCTCATCAAAATAAAATATAGCCCTATTTATTTTCAGATAATCTGATATTTGTCTCCAGGTTTCTTCTTTAAGTTTCGTGTTTTTATAGTTTTCATCCCGTGTATCATATAAACAGGCCTACGGGTGACATCGTACAAGTTCGATAAGTTTCTGACTGCAATTATCAGCCATCTTTCCTCATTTTCAAATAAAAACAAAACAATTCATCGCCAACTGTGATATCATTTTCTACATTCAATCGTCATAAAGAGTATAAATGTCAAACATCTTTGATAAATGTGTCAAGAAAGTTCGCTGAGCTACAGATTCCAGCGAGAAACTCGCGCGAGGTTTTTGCCTCGAACGAGAATCTCTTCCAGTGTGTGGACGTCCATTTGAATCCACGTTATCAATTCTTTAATTTTCTCGCAACACATTTCTCGCTGGCGAAAACTCTTCAAGTGTGTTACGGGCTTAAAAGAGCGAAATAGAGGCAGTCGCGTTATGTACATCTTTGCTCCTTTCTGGTTCTCGTCGGTGTCGATCTGCGTATCCCCAGTTAATCCGCCGTCGAATGCGTGTCGGACTAGATAACATCTGACCTTGTTCATTACCAGCTAATTGGATTATGTTTGAGCTGCGATCAAAGGCAAGCGGCAAGCTGGTTAGCATCATGCAAACATGCAAGCGTGCTGCGGGCTGCCGCCCTACCTGGGGCACCATGGTCACGTGCTGCTGTTGCTGTTGCTGCTGTTGTTGCTGCTGCTGTTGCTGGCTGTTGCCGACCTGATGCTGGAGGCGTTCCTGCTCCTGTAGGTGCGCAACCAGTGCGGCAATGTGGTCAAGGAGCTCCTTATTGTGCACCAACAGTTGATGGGTCCGCGCCTGCGAATCAGAGCGTTCAACATACAGCACAGGGTTGGCTGCTTCACAAGCAAGTCATTCGCGTGTAACAGTACAGGAATGATACTAAACAGGCCTGCAGGTCATGTGCCACTCCTTCCTCCATCTTATACGTCAATTTTAAATACAGGCCTACTACACTAGGAATAACATTTAGCAGCGATCTCGGCTGGGGGGAACACGTTACTGACACAGCGGGAAAGGCATGGAGGGCGTTACACTTTGTGATGAGGGTACCACAGTCTACTATATACAGTCGCGAAGCTTGAGGTGATTTTTTGCAAATCTCGTGATAAAGCGCTCCAAGCGGTTAGCAACTAGAAACAATAGACTGTCCACGGTCGACTTTGGACTGAATCGTATTTCCATCGAGTGCTAGCTCGTTGCGTATTTCACATTGATGCTTGTGAAATGTTCGTTATTGGTTGTAATGAAAATGTTAATGGCTAAAATACAATAATTGGAATAATAATATTTTACTAGAGACGTAGAAAAATTAAGTTTGTTTTAATGAGATTTATTGATCACGTTTTATTTTCAATTCTGGTGGGATTATTATTGCTTAGGATTACTTTCTTTTTTTCAAAGGATATGTTTTTAATTATAGCTGTTAATTTTGTTATTTTTATTTGTTACCTTATTAGAGACGTAGAAAAAGTCTGTTACAATAAAATTTATTGATCACGTTTTATTTCCAATTCTGGTGTGATTATTATTGCTTAACCTCATCCCACTTTGTTAACTACGTAAGCCTACACTACAAGTACCGGTACACGTAAGTTACTCCATTAATTCATATTTCCATTATTATTGTTGTAAAGGGAAATGCAAATTAATATTTATTGGTTTCATAGTTAATTATCGCTATAATCTTGAATGAGTGAGGCGATTATAGTAAATTTCAGTTCGTTTTGCACAAACAAAAATAATATTAACCTATTTCTTGCAGGTATCTTCGAGTTTATGGTGGAATTTAATATACTTCATTAAAATAATAAATTAACTTTATGCATTTAATATTTCAATAATGGAAGGAAGGTGTTAATTTTTCCAAAAGAACACAACGAAAGTGTAACATATTTTGTCGGCTGCTAGGAGAGAGATCTGCGATGATGAGGCGATAGTAGCGATCCTAGTGGTGGGCAACTATCCATGTTTGCATTCTTACTACATATTGAGCTTCGCGACTGTATATAGTAGACTGTGAGTGTACTAAGAAAAGGCTATGATAAATCCAAAGAGATTGCATATAAATCACTATTTCGTCCAGTAATGGAATATGGTGCTGCATGTTGGGATCCTTATAGACTAGAACATATTAAGACACTGGAAAAGATTCAAAAACGGGCTCTCAAGTGTTGTCGTAATAATTCACCATTAAAATGGGACACACTCACGGACAGGAGAACGCGAATTCGATTATGCGCAATGTTCAAAACATACAGAGGTGAGCCTGCCTGGAGAGAAATAAAAAATAGGTTGCAGCCGCCAAATTACTCTTCAAGGAACGACCACTCATATAAATTGAGGGAAAGAAGACAGAGGACGGACACTGGAAAGTTTTCTTTTCTCAATCGTACTATCAGGGACTGGAATGCTTTACCTGCAGACTTACTAAAGGCTTTACCAACAACCAAAAATGTATTTAAAAGTAGGCTTAAGGACTTTACTAATAGACGGTAGTATATTATACACACTACTTAAAGGGTGTAATTGATATCTTGTTATTTGAAGTGTTCTATCAGTGAAGTCTATTGTGTAAGTGAAGTGTGTTGGTGTCAGTGAAGTGGCTGTGCAAAGTATTTGAACAGTGAAATGGTTAGAAGTGATAGTGAAATCAGGTAGAATCAGTGCAGTGAGTGAGTTGACAGCGAAATAAGTGTAGTGCCGAAAGGTACTTGTGCAGGTATGAACCTGTCACACTCGTGGGTCTTAGTTCGAACTTAGGTTTAAGATACAAATTAGATTTCCTTTAAATGTTATTTTAAGTGACCATGCTTCATTTGATTTAGGATGCTCCTTGATATTATTATTATTATTATTATTATTATTATTATTATTATTATTATTATTATTATTATTATTAATTATTGTTTTTTATTAGTTGTGTTTATTATTAATTGTCATTATTGAGTGTAATTAGTTACCACTGCCACCGGGTATACACCCATTTGCAGTGTGAATACATACATACATACATACATACATACATACATACATACATACATACATACATACACGTACAGCCTCAGAAGAAAGTTTTGTCGCACAGACACTTTATAAGACTGTACATCTTTCTAGACTACAAAATATTTTTTTTACGAATTTTTCAACTCGATGTGCAATTCTGTACACATGTGGTTCGTTTGAGAAATTCCTCTATCTTAGTGTTTCAAGAAAGCAGAAAACAAAAGTGTGAGTTTTGTACAAAAGAAAAAAAAAACACTTTTCTAACAGTTCGTTTGCATTTCTTTGACACTTCATAAGAATGTATGGGAGACACGACTTGGCGTGCTGTGATTGTGTCACTTCTCAATCAGTTGCTGGTGGGTTTTCACCGCGGCTAACAAGGGCGAGGGGCTGAGGCGAGATTCCGAGTCATGGCCATCTTGACAATCGCCTAATATAAATACAAGTTCAAAGTTCTGCAAAACTAGAGGAATTGCTGTATTGAACTCATGTTAAACGTGGATTTATACAGGGACATCATTTTATTTTTACTTCAATTTTTATTGTAACTGAGTTTTTTAATGTACTTCACTCCCACCCCTTCTACTAATGAAGTTCACCCGTCTTCCACACAGATCCAAGACCGCATATACATTCATAGTAGCCTTACGGTCATAGTAAACAGTACGTTCCAAAAATATGTTCGCGTTTTCCAGTGACGAAAGAGCTTTCAATATTGAATCATTTTCGCACAGGTACTGTCGTCCATTTGCCTACGTCGTATCCCGGTTTCCCCCACCAGCTTTTATTCGCCAGCTAGTGACTGGGCTGTCTTAGCTCTTTTCTGAGAACATTAATTTCTGTTAGGAATTGGACGCCTACGTAATATTATACAACTGTTTAAAATAACTTAAATAAAAGGGCCTCGTTAATTAATTGTCACGTGATTTCCTCCCTTTCTACGATCCTACGACATAACCACTTGCACTGACAATAGATAGTATATCTGAGTAATTTTATCTTTTCGGATCGGGCAGAAGTGAAGATTGAATTTACAGTACGTAAGGTTATCTTTCATATAGTAGGTACAAATTATTTCAATGTGAGTTACTAGTACGAAGGACAAAACTGATAATTGGAATTACGTACAATAGTCTATAGTGCGATAATATGCGCATTAGAACTGAAGCCTGTATCGAAATGAACGGCCACCATTTTAAAAAATGTGTTTAAATATCCATGTTATGATTATTTTTCAATTTAACTTCATTCTCTATATCGTACGCTAATGTGCTGTAGACGGTATAATATAGGCCTACACTGCATAATGAATACGTCCGAATAAATAGCTCAGTTCGTGAGTAAAAACACTCATTGTTAATACTGTACTGTATTTTGATTGAACAAAAACCTAATGAAAATGATCAAACTCAAAATCGCGATATTTCCTAGTTTACGTAAATGGATGAACTACTTTTCTTCCCTCCTATACCTAGTAAAGTGATTTGTTTGTATATTACGCCAGTATCATCGAACTCCAGTCGTGGAACGGTGTTGATCCAAAGGTAGAGCCAGGTTAATATTAAAAATGTTAGTAAAAATAAAATGATGTCCCTGTATAATATAAACTTGTTCAATGTTATGATTAGGAATGTAACGTGGCGTCGTAGTCCGTCTTTCTCGTTGCCTCGATCCAATGCAGCCTCTTCAATATTCAACTGGTTCGTATATAGGCCGACCACTCAGCTCTGTCAAGGCCCGTTGATCAGTTCTGTGTAACTGCTGACACGAGTTGGGAGGGGTTAGAAAGAGTAGAGGCTGTTTCTTGAAGCAATGCAATACGCATCTTCATTATTCTATCTGTCATTATTCATTCTAGTTATATTAGTGAAATCACGTGAGGGCGCCATTGCCTTGCAGTCCTAAGGTAAAAACTACAGTCAAGCGTTAGCAAAGGCGATTTTTCAATTTTGTTTTACCACACCATATTTATTTTTAACATACTATTGGCAACACTGATTGTTATCTACACCATCTATTCGTGTAAGTAATAGCTAATGATGCCACAGACTGAACAAATTATCAATCACTATCGATTAGGTATCTTTCAACGCGAGTGTACCAAAGTGTTGCTCTACGCCAGTGATGTCAAATCAAGCGCATTTTTCTGACCTTGACGTCGTACGCGGGTATCAAGCGCTAAGTATGGAAAGAGGAAGGGTTGTGTATATGAATAAGCAACCTGTTGGATTAAGAAAACAGTGGTGCACAAACTTCAAACGGAACGTGAAATTTTATGTCGTCATTTTTATATGGTTTCTTTCTGTTTGATATTATCTATATATTCTGTAAAACAAAAGTACTAACACTGATTTCTTAATATTGCACTTGTGTTTTAAATCTTAATAACATAATACAGAGTTAAGAAGGAATATTCACTTAAATTCCATAGTAGTATAATATTATGCTGTATTAAGTGGATGAAACACATCATTCATAAAGAAAGTGATATTCCAAAGAAAGAGATTGAGTATGACATGATAAGTTGGAATTTATATCGATGGTATCTTTAGCCTTACAAAAGTAATCAATAAACTAATCAAAACAATATTACAGTACAAAGCAAAGTTACCTAGGTACTGTATATGTTTTAAGTGTAACTAATATTACATAACAAAACTCTTATCGCATTATGCTTTTAAGGTGATATTTGTGAGCAACTTCCTATCATCAGAATATTAAATTACTTTCTCGAAATGTGCTGAAACTATAGAGCTGACATTTTTACAACACATGGGCACGTATCTTTTGCTTATGATGTAACAGTAGTTGCTTTATTATTTAATTTCCTTACAAACAATTTCCATGCGAATATTTTCAAAATTTTCAATACACTATCTTCAGTAATACGTATATACGGTACATTAGATTTTCGAAAACATTCTGTAAGGCTACTAAATAAATAGGCCTATACCTGAAAATTTCACTTTTCTATACGAAAAGTTGAGAAAATATTTCTTTTGAATAAAAAAATCAAACTTGTGAAAAATGAGCATTAAAATTAAAACTTACTTCTTATAATGCACTTATACTTCTCAGGCAAATCTAAAAATTAACAGTTAATTAATTCTCTTCCCTGTAAGATAATTCGGGGGAAGACGCCACACCTAAGGCATTTCTTGGCTATAGAACTCAAACCTGAAGTGACAAGGCAATACAAACAAATTTATCGTATTTTTCAATTACAATTGGCTCTGTGTGATGATTCGTTCCTTTCCAAGTACGTGTATTATTAACAACTTTTCATGTTAAAGGAACTCGTGCCAGGTGTGGCATCTTCACCCAAATATACGGGGAAGATGCCACTTGGTATGAGGTAAGATGCAACAACACAGTAAATGGCATACATAAAATAAACATTTTAATATTATGTGTATATTTTATTACAACTATGGAGAAACATCTATGAAATTAATTATATATTTGTTTCATGATTATTTTGCAAAAATTCATTAATTAGCACACAATTCTGAATGTTAGTACGAGCCTGTACCACATTTCATACACTGCAAATTATTACCACTGCAATCTTCGTGCACCATTTCTTGCATGCGATGTACTGAATCCAGTCACACTTGGGACCTTTCTTAACGTGAAAGTGACCATTACAAACAATACAAAAATCATCAACATCCTCATCAAAACTATTGTCACTGTCATCGTGACTAATATCATACCAGAGGAAGAAGATGAACTTCCACAGCTCTTTTTCTTCCTTGGTTGGGAAAGTTTCTTTTTATTTCTGACCTTTTCCCTCATAGTTTCTCTTCTCTGTGCTGTAGTTATGATCTCTGCTGTTTGTTTTTAAGGTGCAGAGGGTTTAGATTTTCTTACTTCAGGAGTAGGGCTGATTGTTTTCAGAGTTGAAATTCCATTATCCGTTCTGATATGAGCAACTGTTGATGTATGTCTACTTGTTTTCAGAGTTGAAATTCCATTATCCGTTCTGATATGAGCAACTGTTGATGTATGTCTACTTGTTTTCAGAGTTGAAATTCCATTATCCGTTCTGATATGAGCAACTGTTGATGTAGGTCTACTTGTTTTCAGAGTTGAAATTCCATTATCCGTTCTGATATGAGCAACTGTTGATGTAGGTCTACTTGTTTTCAGAGTTGAAATTCCATTATCCGTTCTGATATGAGCAACTGTTGATGTATGTCTACTTGTTTTCAGAGTTGAAATTCCATTATCCGTTCTGATATGAGCAACTGTTGATGTAGGTCTACTTGTTTTCAGAGTTGAAATTCCATTATCCGTTCTGATATGAGCAACTGTTGATGTATGTCTACTTGTTTTCAGAGTTGAAATTCCATTATCCGTTCTGATATGAGCAACTGTTGATGTATGTCTACTTGTTTTCAGAGTTGAAATTCCATTATCCGTTCTGATATGAGCAACTGTTGATGTAGGTCTACTTGTTTTCAGAGTTGAAATTCCATTATCCGTTCTGATATGAGCAACTGTTGATGTAGGTCTACTTGTTTTCAGAGTTGAAATTCCATTATCCGTTCTGATATGAGCAACTGTTGATGTATGTCTACTTGTTTTCAGAGTTGAAATTCCATTATCCGTTCTGATATGAGCAACTGTTGATATATGTCTACTTGTTTTCAGAGTTGAAATTCCATTATCCGTTCTGATATGAGCAACTGTTGATGTAGGTCTACTTGTTTTCAGAGTTGAAATTCCATTATCCGTTCTGATATGAGCAACTGTTGATGTAGGTCTACTTGTTTTCAGAGTTGAAATTCCATTATCCGTTCTGATATGAGCAACTGTTGATGTAGGTCTACTTGTTTTCAGAGTTGAAATTCCATTATCCGTTCTGATATGAGCAACTGTTGATGTATGTCTACTTGTTTTCAGAGTTGAAATTCCATTATCCGTTCTGATATGAGCAACTGTTGATGTATGTCTACTTGTTTTCAGAGTTGAAATTCCATTATCCGTTCTGATATGAGCAACTGTTGATGTAGGTCTACTTGTTTTCAGAGTTGAAATTCCATTATCCGTTCTGATATGAGCAACTGTTGATGTATGTCTACTTGTTTTCAGAGTTGAAATTCCATTATCCGTTCTGATATGAGCAACTGTTGATGTATGTCTATTGCCGCATGCTCCGCTAGTGGAAGGCCCTGGTGAACCTTTAGTAAGGTTTGAAGATTCCATCAGTCGTCTCAGAGTTCTGTATGGAATGCCATACATCCTCTCTACAGCCCATATTTTTTCCATCCATGCTTTACATCTTCAGCAGCTCGAATTAAATTTTATTCTGACCAAGACGTCCGATCTGTTTTTCTTTTGTAGTCTCGAGTCATCGTCTGTATAGAAATGAAATGTGAATTTCATTGTTAACTTTTGATACCTTTTGTAAAGCATCAGAGAATATGTAAAATAATATATTCTAAATATTATCAAATAATAACCTATCCACAACATAATTTACGGGTTAAATAATGTATTTCTTAACCATGCTGCGTCTTGCCCCAGTTACAGGGGGAAGACGCCACTCACACTTACTTGCCTACTGCCGCAAGGTTGTTGCCGCAGCTGCATGCCTCGTGTGCGTAACAAAATGCACAACTCACGTATATAGCAGATATTCCATTTAGAATAAAATATCAGACCATGAACCTTAACTATAAGCAACGAAATATTATAAAGTATGTATTCAGCGGGCCATATGCTCACATGATACAAAATAACGGCGATGAAAAGCGATAAAGTAAGACAAATGCACACGCTACGTGTCCACCCCGTCAACACTCTTCAAACTAGAAGGTACGTGCTGACCACTGCTGACACATAAAAGAACTGCAAACAAAGTTGCATCTTCCCCCAACTGGCGTCTTCCCCCGAATTACCTTATCTATTGAAACAGTGCTGGCCATCCCTGAATATAGCTCGACCAAGCGGCATATACCACCTCTTTCGTTTGTCTCTTTCCTTTCCGCTGTAAAGCGCTCAGGCTCTCCTGGTCTCTAAAGCGCGCGCTTGCTCCTGTGGGCATCAATTGACATGCAAAGACTGAGCAATGCTTTTTCCTAGGAACGTTGCAGGTACCCGAGCTCTGCATTTCAATAAAGTCATCGTAATGCATACGCCATACAGTCCTCACCTGGGCTTCGAGCCGCGCCGCCGTCTCGGCAGCCAGCTGGTCGCGAAGCAGGTGCACCTGCGCCACGGCCGCCTGCGTTTGCTGGGCCTGCTGCTCCAACTGCTCGCGCAGCAGCTGCAACTCGTGGTGCGCGCTGAGCGGCGTCCCAGCGCTGGGCAGGGGCTCCCCGCTGGCGCGCAGCGGCTCGCTGAGAGGCGAGCTGTACGTCTCGCCCCCGCTCTGCGGCAGAACACTGCGTTGTACTGTTGTTCGGGGCAGTTGCTATAAGTAACTATTTTGTGCTAAAACATTATGTAACATTTCAATTAAATTATAATAGTACATTATGCAACGGGCCTATAATGGTAGTAACTAAGACGCGAGTATGTTTATGAAACGAGCGCAAGCGAGTTTCATAATTTTCATACGAGCGTCTTAATTACCATTATAGGCAAGTTTCATACGATTTTCTATGCTCGACCATATTTCTAACTTGAAATTATTCATAAGTATTCATGTTATTCTTATCTGACTGAGAAGCGGAACTGACCTTGTGCAATACCTCGTAAATTGTGAGATGTGCGCAGACGCGAAAGTATTGATTTTTTCCGAGAAACAAATGTCGACATTGACATTGATATAATCTAGAGCAGCCGCGGCGAAAATGCGACTCACAAGCACATTCCCCCTTATAACCCCCCTTTTAAATAATGTATTTTGAATGCCATATAGCCTATAATCTAAGTTACGACGAACTTAATTTATATTCCGATTTTCATCGAAATCCGTTCAGCCATTATCGCGTGAAAAGGTAACAAACAGACAGACAGACAGACAGACAGACATATAAACAAAAATTTCAAAAAAGCGATTTTCGGTTTCAGGGTGGTTAATTATATATGTTAGGACCAATTATTTTTGGAAAATCGAAAATTACCAGAAAAATTTCGGCTACAGATTAATTATTATTATTATTATTATTATTATTATTATTATTATTATTATTATTATTATTATTATATCTATTAAATTCGGAAAACAGTAAAATCGGATTAAATAAAATTTGCTGGATAATTTGACTTCTAAAGGGAATGTTAATACTCCGTTTTTCAATCAATATCAATGTGGAAAGCGTACATTTTGTTGCTCCTCCTCATCCGATTACAACCGTCCTGGATGACAGATTGAACCAAGCTTAAATAAACTAATCTCACAATACTGCGTGTTCAGTTCAAAGTGTGTCATGGCTCGCTGTATGCCGTTGCATACAAGTTGCCTAGCATGTACGGCGTTCATTCTGAAAAGCACTTACCGATACGTATGGTTACGCCGGTAGTGGCAGGAATGTGAACTGTTTGGAAACATGTACTGAGGTGGCTTTTTTCTTACTGTCGGGATATGGGGAGAGGGTTAAGCCGATTACTTATGTATCTGTTGACATTAACTTCTACGGTGAACATGGACACGGGGTATTTGATTTGTATTGTGGAATGTTGCCGTACGCAACCGATGCTAACAAATATCCTGCGTACGACTTGCCCGCGCAAAACACAGTTCGAAAGAGGTTATGGTAGCACACAGACAGTACAGACCGCCATCTGTTGCTACGACGTTCCAGTTATACAGTACACATTCTCAAGTTCAGATTGAACGCCTTAAATAATGGGCAACTTCTCTGACATAAAAGCTGAAACTCGCTTCAAATCGCTGACTCACAACAATGACGTCACGGCACACTTTGAAATGAACAACCAGTATTTGTAGGGATTTACGAACGAAGAATGACGAACGTATAAATTATTTTACGAAGTCTGTTGCATAAATAAAAACAAGTTTATTCCACCTTAAAAGCTGGTCAATAACACCTATATACTTCCTTTAATACAGGATATTAGCAACACTGAACAATCAGCATTATTATATTTAACTGGTGGGTTTAGTCAGCAGTCCGAAGACAAGTGACACCAATAAGACATCACTCAGGAGGCAACTAAACCAAGAGATAATGAGGCAGGATGGCCAGTTCCTTCCCCCCCCCCCCTTCCTATTGCATAGATCGCTGATTAGTAACATAGTTCACTGATCAGACTCAAGACATTTTATCACAAGTTTTAATTGTTGTAAACCGATGTCGACATTATTTCAAAACCATTCCATTTCATTTCACTTACTTTTAGTATTGTATTGTATTGTATTTATTGACATTCCATGTTATTCATATATTCCTTACAGCTAGAATATGGAACAAGTCAAAAAACTTAATACTATTATAAAGTCTTAATTTGTAGTCACAGTCTAGATCAAATATATACAGACGAGATTTACAATATAGTCTACTAGTACAACACAAAGTTTTAGCATCAATTTCATGAAGTGTTATTGAATGTCTTGAATTCACCTACAGAATAGAAGGCGTGAGAAATTAGGTACTTCTTTAATTTGGCCCTAAATAATCTTATGTTTTGAGTTTCATTTTTTATATCGATAGGGAGGCTATTAAACATTTTTACTGCCATATAACGCACTCCTTTTTGATAGCACGATAGACTTGCCGATGGAGTATGACAGTCATTTTTGACGTGTATTTATGCTATGAACAGTTGAATTAGTTACAAAGTTTTCACGATTACATACGAGGAAGATTATTAATGAAAATATATACTGACAAGCCATGGGCATTATTTGTAGTTTTTTGAAAATAGTCTTACACCCTAGATTTGGCACTTACTATTATTCTAATTACTCTTTTTTGTAGTAGGAACATACTGTTACTATCTGTGGAATTTCCCCAGAATATTATTCCAAAACTCATTACCGAGTGGAAGTATGCAAAGTATATTGTTTTAAAGGTATTGATATTTACTATGTTTTGCATAGATCTAATAGCAAAACAAGCTGAATTTAGTTTGGGGGTAATTTCTTTAATATGATTTTTCCAATTTAATACATTATCGATTTTTAAGCCAAGAAATTTGGTTGTTGTTGTTTCTAATAGGGATCTATTATTAATTATTGCGCTAGAAATTTGCGACGTTGAATTTGGACAGGATTTAAATTGAATTATGTTAGTTTTGTTACAATTTAATACCAATTTATTGACTGAGAACCAGTCACATATTTTGAAGAGAATTTTCTCTGTTGAAGATTGGAATGTGTTGGAGTTATTGGCTGTAATTACTATACTTGTATCATCTGCAAATAATATGGGATGACCTAAACCTTTTATTAGGGGAGGCGAAGATCATTTATAAATACTAGAAAAATTAGGGGACCTAACATTGATCCTTGAGGAATTCCATTATTAATAGTTCCCCATGTCGATGCAGATTTCATAGTTGTATTGATTTCAACTTTCTGTTTCCTATCTATGAGATATGAGTGAAACCATTGGTGTGCAACACCTTTAAATCCATAGTTCAAAGTTCGGAGGAGTTACTGAGATGCATTTAATAGTTTTTCTCTAGATTTAATTGTCGCTCTATTTAGCATATTTGAATCTATCTCTCGTTCAGTTAACTTACTGTTCTTTTAATCTGCAGGGTCTTATTGGTACTAGACATTTTTCTTGTGAAATTATCACACAGTTTTTACATCATTCATCCGAAAACAGCAGAGAATGGCTTAAATCATGCCCCATTAAGACTTAAATGGCTGGTCACACGATGTGTGTTCCAGGCAACGAGTTAGATACTATAGAGAGGCCAAAGACTTCAAAAAGTTGAAGACAATTGAACATTGGTCCGCCATGTTTCGGTTAGTCAAAACAAAGGGGCGTGGCTCGGATGTTGTAGGAAATGACTGTGATGAAGTTAGTATTATTGTGAATTGAGTTACATATTAAGACTATGTTAATAAGTAAGAAGTAAAATACAAAACTTTACGTTTTATAACAGCTGTAGGCCTATGTTTTATTAGTTTCACTAAATATAGCCCAGATATTAAATGACAAACTATACTCGATGCAATCAAAGCAAAGCACCTAAAGACGGATGAATTTAATCGGCAGAAGAAAAATAAATAATTTTTTGACTTCGTCACAAATTTAATGACCTTACAGCTAACCGAACCTAATATGAAATTATGTAATTCAGTGCTCACCAGGTGATTTCAAGAGAGACGACGTATGTAACTAATAGGAGTAAAATATAGGAAAGGTAGTGGCGAAAATTAAAAAAAAAAAATATCCAGTAATTAAGTTATTTAGAAAAATTCATTTGAAATTGGAATTAACACAGAAAACTTTTGAAAACTGCAATTATTAAAACTACGAATAACCTCTTAGCATGCAACATAATAATTAAAGAATGACACTAATAGAAAGTTACTCGTGATCATAACTCACCACATTTATTGAAACGATAAGATACTTACGATTAACATTGTTATCAGAAACAACAGGAGCCACAGCTAGGTACACTTCTTTTCGCGTGATGGACACATCGTGTAGTCTAATATAGTTTGAAACAAATATTGTCGCGTGATGGAGACATCGTGTAGTCTAATATAATTTGAAACAAACATTGATCTCACACGTGTCTCGCAACTAGGCAGAGGCTTTTGCATAATAAAACTGTTATTACATCATTTTGAACAATAATGACAAATTGTGTGTGATGCAAGTGCTAACTTTCCACTTTGTTAACAAAAAGAGCCCTACGCATTAATAAAAAGAAAATTGGAGTAGGCCCTATAAACACAATAAATACTAAACTCTTGATGGTACAAACTTATTAATACAGATATTTCGCTTATGCTCAGTCTGTCTTATCTTATAATTCTCTGGGGCAATGGTACCTGTAGCGAGAGGGTTTAATTATCCAGCAACGAATATTATGATTTACGGTACATTTCATTTAAATCCGAGGGAATGAGACATTTTTGGAAATTTTAAAGTCTTAATTCCAGTGTACCTTTGATAAGCGCTCCTTGCGGTGGCTGGCGGTACTATGGACCGCAATGTTTTTTAGGGAACGATCCATAGTACTGTTGGCCTCCGCAGGGAGCGCTTATCAGCCCCACTATAGTATCTAACTCGTTGGTTCTAGGAGTCGAGTCGATATTGTGATGGAGAGCTGGAACGAGTGGATAGCATACAGACTAGCCGCAGCAATGTACGAACCAGAGGGGACCGTCTACTGGAATTGTTGGCGGGCGGCGGAGGCAGGATGTCCAGTCTGAGAGGGCGCTGCGCCTGGGGCGGCGCCTCGGGGGGCGGAGGCTGCTTCTGCTGCGACTCCGACTGCGTGTCCTGCAGGGACGCCGTGTCCTCGGCCGCCAGCGTGTCGCAGCTCATGGGGTCGGAGATCACGTCTGCAACAGAGCACACAGACTACTTACTTACTGGCTCTTAAGGAACCCGGAGGTTCATTGCCGCCCTCACATAAGCCCGCCACCGGTCCCTATCCTGAGCAAGATTAATCCATTCTCTATCATCATATCCCACCTCCCTCAAATACATTTTAATATTATCTTCCCATCTACGTCTCGGTCTCCCTAAAGGTCTTTTTCCCTCCGGCCTCTCAAGTAACACTCTATATACGTATCAGGATTCGCCCATACGTGCTACATGCCCTGCCCATCTCAAACGTCTGGATTTAATGTTCCTAATTATGTCAGGTGAAGAATACAATGCGTGCAGTTTTGTGTTGTGTAACTCTCTTCATTCTCCTGTAACTTCATTCCTCTTAGCACCAAATATTTTCCTAAACACCCTTAACCTATGTTCCTCTCTCAAAGTGAGAGTCCAAGTTTCACAACCATAAAGAACAACCGGTAATATAACTGTTTTATAAATTCTAACTTTCAGATTTTTTTACAGAAGACTGGATGACAAAATCTTCTCAACTGATTAATAACAGGCATTTTCCATATTTATTCTGTGTTTAATTTCCTCCCGAATATCATTTATATTAATTGTTACTGTTGCTCCAAGATATTTGAACTTCTCCACTTCTTTAAAAGATAAATTTCCATTTTTTATATTTCCATTTCGTACATTATTCTGGTCATGAGACACAATCATATACTTTGTCTTTTCGGGATTTACTTCCAAATCTATCTCTTTACTTGCTTCCAGTAAAATTCCAGTGTTTTCCCTAATCGTTTGTGGATTTTCTCCTAACATATTCACGTCATCCGCATAGACAAGCAGCTGATGTAACCCGTTCAATTCCAAACCCTCTCCGTTATCTTGAACTTTCCTAATGGCATACTCTAGAGCAAAGTTAAAAAGTAAAGGTGATAATGCATCTCCTTGCTTTAGCCCACAGTGAATTGGAAATGCATCTGACAGAAACTGACCTATACGAACTCTGCTGTACGTTTCACTGAGATACATTTTAATTAATCGAACTAGTTTCTTGGGAATACCAAATTCAATAAGAATATCATATAAAACTTCTCTCTTAACCGAGTCATATGCCTTTTTGAAATCTATGAATAACTGATGCACTGTACCCTTATACTCCCATTTTTTCTCCATTATCTGTCGAATACAAAATATCTCGTCAATAGTTGATGTATTACGCCTAAAACCACACTGATGATCCCCAATAATTTCATTTACATATGGAGTTAATGTTCTCAAAAGAATATTGGACAAAATTTTGTAAGCCGTCAACAAAAGTGATATTCCTCGAAAGTTACTACAGTTAGTCTTGTCCCCCTTCTTAAAGATAGGTACGATTATGGACTCCTTCCATTGTTCTGGTACAATTTCCTTTTCCCAAATAGCAAGTACAAGCTTATAAGTATGTTAATATCTATTTTATTACAAAATAATTATGATAAAACTTAATAATAATAATAATAATAATAATAATAATAATAATAATAATAATAATAGTAAAATATAATAATACCAATATAATATAATACTAATAATAATAATAATAATAATAATAATAATAATAATAATAATAATAATAATAATAATAATAATGTCAATACTAGTAGCAGTGTTAAACAGTTTTTTCTGTGCCACAGTAATGTCAGTTTCGTTTAAATGCAATGCTTAGCAGCGCTATTTTGAAGAACGCACTCTCTGCTGTTTGTTAGACTGCCATGCATATTCACTAGCTCAATCTTATTACAGCAGCTCGAAGCCGAAGTCTTGAATACATTACTTGGCGAAATAAATTTCAGTGGAATTAAGACTTTGAGAGCTGCACGAAGGGCAGACTTCTGTACGTCATTCTCCAGATAGTTTTATAATACAGTGTTATACGGTTCTGTTAATATTCAGTATCTGTAGCCCAGTCTACAAGTTATTGTTTTTATCTGAAGCCTACTGCAGACCTGTCTGCTATACGCAGACTGTGGGTTAAACGATGAGCAAATCCACTGATACAAACCTGCCTGTATTTAGTGGAAATAACATGTAAATTATAAATAACCACATCAACTACAATGTAAGACGAATATATTTGAGTTTCCGGAAAATACTCAGACTTACCGAAACTCCCAGACAGACATTTTTGCATCCAATTGAGTTTGCACTCAAATTAACATTAATAGTACATTATGCAACGAGCCTAAAGTGATAGTAATTCAGAAGCGAGTATGGATGTTTATGAAAGGAGCGCAAGCGAGTTTCATAATTTTCATACGAGGTTCTTAATTACCATTATAGGCGAGTTTCCCTACGACTTTTTATGCTCGACCATATTTCTAACTTGAAATTATTCATTTTATTTGTATCTAACTGACCTTGAGCAATACCTCGTAAATTGTGAGATGTGCGCAGACGCGAAAGTATTGATTTTTTCCGAGACACAGATGTCTACATTACCTCGATAGCCTATAAGAACCTACAGAGTAAACTAAATATTAACTTTGATATAACATGAAATTAAATTAGACATTGAAAAACGAGATGACAAATTGTATTTATTTAAATATTATTTACAATTAACGCTAATTATTATAGTAACAGAACATAACCTTCTGCGACAGTATTGGATTTCCAGCCTATGTGACTTTTCGCTAATTCTCTTTCGATTGCATATCTGAGAATAATTGATACTTGCGGTTTTATAACGGTACAAAGCTAACTTGTCATTGGCTGAGGTTTTATAACGGTACAAAGCTGACTTGTCATTGGCTGAACACCTGTACCTTAATGAGTAGGTGTACTTTAATGCACGTCATTAAAGGACTGCTACCAGGTGTATAATTACTACATTTCGGCATGGTCGAGCATAAACATAATTAAGTCAAAGTCATAGGATTAAATATCCATTTTTTTCTTACAGATTCGTTTGTCCCTGAAATATCGTCCACATCTACATAATTCAGTTACAGATTTCCTTCCGTGTCTGGAATCGTCAATGGTCATTAATAAAAAAAATATTTAATTATATAATTTTGGAATACGAAATGGAGCGGCAACTGTAGATTTACCATACGAGGAGGAGGTTGTCCTCAGAGACCAAGAGGTCGATAACATATTCATCCCTGTACTGTTCATCTCGAAATTTCAATCTACTCGACAATGAAGTTTGATGAACAAAGTATCTGAATATGAAAGAACCTAAAAGATTTAACCCGCGAGTTCCTACCTCCGAAATAGGCCTACAACAATATTTAATTAATATGCTTGTCAGTCCATCCATCCAATAACATAACTATCAAATAACTGATTTTATGCTCGACCATGCCGAAATGTAGTAGGCCTAATTATACACCTGGTAGTAGCCTTTTAATGGACCTCATTAAAGTACATCTATTCATTATAATTCAGTTGTTCAGCTAATGATAAATCACCATTGTACCATTATAAAACCGCAAGTATCGATTATTCTCGGATATGCAATCGAAAGACAATTAGCGAAAAGTCACGGAGACTGGAAATCCAATACTGTCGCAGAAGGTTATGTTCTGTTACTATAATAATTAGCGTTAATTGTAAATAATATTCAAATAAATTCAATTTGTCATCTCATTTTTCAATTCTAAATCAATTTCCAGGTTATATCAATATTAATGTTCATGTTATTCTCTAGATTATATCAAGGTCAATGACATTCGTGCCTCGGAAAAAAATCAATACTTTCGCGTCTGCGCACATCTCACAATTCAGGTCACTTCCGCTCCTCACTTACATAACCATAACATGAATACTTATTAAATAATTTCAAGTTATAAATATGGTCGAGCATAAAAAGTCGTATGAAACTTGCCTATAATGGTAGTTAAGACGCTCGTATGAAAATTATGAAACTCGCTTGCACTCGTTTCATAAACAAACACACTCGCGTCTTAATTACTATCATTATAGGTTCGTTGCATAGTGTACTATTAATTCTCAGCACACAAGTTTTCTGTACGCTTCAGGATTGTTGTAATGTTGGTGTTTTCGGGTGACTGATGTAATGGACATCAAAGTTTCTCACAGACGTCTGAAGTTTTTAATTTGAAGATGAACACAGCGCTTTCAACAAGCGATATCCTGCAACTTTTCCCTTTGCAAGTTATTCATAAAATCCTAATACACATACTGATAAAAGCTTCCCATATTTTAAACTCCTAGCCTTGTGTACAAAGACGATAAACAAGGGAAAATATAGCGTTATTCCTTAGACTTCACAATCACACTGAACTGTAATTGAAGAAGAACGAACAGGTGAACTGGCGGGCCGCCAGCGGGTAATGTGAAAGGTTAGCCGGCACTGCGTCTGCCTGCATTCCTTTCCTCCTCGTTTTGTTCAACAGATTGCAAGTTTCATTCACAAGCGCTCCGTGGAGAACACACCAAACGTAGAATGAGTGGCGTACAGAACTTGCCCCTTGACACAAGGATCGCAGGTCGATACCCGGCGGTCCCATGCTACAGATTCAATGCAGGAATGCGTAAGAGAGAAGAGCTTCTGTGGACATTAAAGATAAAAGCATTGCTGCTTCCAAAATCAAGTCCAGGACTTGGAAAACGTAGTAAGGGGACAGACATCAAAGTGGAAAAAAAGGACAACAAATAAATAACAGATTATGTCAACAACAAACACAGAACTATTTTATGTAATTAATGTTGCCCTCCTATTATTGTTCACAAACATCAAAATGGGTTGCGATAACAAAAGCCGTACCAAGCAAACTAGTTACAACACTAAACGACAAGGAGATTTTACAATTCAGGACAACATATTCTAGAACCAGAAATATCCCTCTGCCACAGGACGGGTGGGATGTATACAATGATTAACATTACTTCTGACTTAACAGCTCAAAGTTACATTTTGAAATAGTACGAGAACTATATTAACACAAGCGGTGTGAATTCAGCGAGGATGACATTAACTCATTATCAAGAAACACAGACGTCGCAATTAACATTTTCACACTGCAGTCACAGTAATAACTCTGATTTAAGTTGCATTAGTTTCAAATATGGTACCTTACCTTCATCTATAGCGGGAGCAGCTCACACCTTAATAAAGAAACCACTGGGAACAAAACAAACTGAAGATACTTGAGAAAGAAACAAATAAAGTGAAGACACTTGAGAAGCAAACAAATAAACTGAAAACACTTGAAAGGAAACAAATAAACTGAAGACACTTGAGAACTAAACAAATAAACTGAAGACACTTGAGAAGGAAACAAATAAACTGAAGACACTTGAGAAAGGAAACAAATAAACTGAAGACATTTGAGAAGGAAACAAATAAACTGAAGACACTTGAGAAAGGAAACAAATAAAC
Organism: Periplaneta americana; assembly: GCF_040183065.1. Classification (NCBI taxonomy): domain Eukaryota; kingdom Metazoa; phylum Arthropoda; class Insecta; order Blattodea; family Blattidae; genus Periplaneta; species Periplaneta americana. Next base: position 6,213,324 of record NC_091124.1, on the reverse strand, counting down.
TGAAGACACTTGAGAAAGGAAACAAATAAACTGAAGACACTTGAGAAGCAATCAAATAAACTGAAGACACTTGAGAAGGAAACAAATAAACTGAAGACATTTGAGAAGGAAACAAATAAACTGAAGACACTTGAGAAAGGAAACAAATAAACTGAAGACATTTGAGAAGGAAACAAATAAACTGAAGACACTTGAGAAGGAAACAAATAAACTGAAGACACTTGAGAAAGGAAACAAATAAACTGAAGACACTTGAGAAAGGAAACAAATAAACTGAAGACACTTGAGAAGCAATCAAATAAACTGAAGACACTTGAGAAGGAAACAAATAAACTGAAGACACTTGAGAAAGGAAACAAATAAACTGAAGACACTTGAGAAGGAAACAAATAAACTGAAGACACTTGAGAAAGGAAACAAATAAACTGAAGACACTTGAGAAAGGAAACAAATAAACTGAAGACACTTGAGAAAGGAAACAAATAAACTGAAGACACTTGAGAAGCAATCAAATAAACTGAAGACACTTGAGAAGGAAACAAATAAACTGAAGACATTTGAGAAGGAAACAAATAAACTGAAGACACTTGAGAAAGGAAACAAATAAACTGAAGACACTTGAGAAGGAAACAAATAAACTGAAGACACTTGAGAAGCAATCAAATAAACTGAAGACACTTGAGAAGGAAACAAATAAACTGAAGACACTTGAGAAAGGAAACAAATAAACTGAAGACATTTGAGAAGGAAACAAATAAACTGAAGACACTTGAGAAGGAAACAAATAAACTGAAGACACTTGAGAAAGGAAACAAATAAACTGAAGACACTTGAGAAGGAAACAAATAAACTGAAGACACTTGAGAAAGGAAACAAATAAACTGAAGACATTTGAGAAGGAAACAAATAAACTGAAGACACTTGAGAAAGGAAACAAATAAACTGAAGACACTTGAGAAGCAATCAAATAAACTGAAGACACTTGAGAAAGGAAACAAATAAACTGAAGACACTTGAGAAGGAAACAAATAAACTGAAGACACTTGAGAAAGGAAACAAATAAACTGAAGACACTTGAGAAGCAATCAAATAAACTGAAGACACTTGAGAAGGAAACAAATAAACTGAAGACACTTGAGAAAGGAAACAAATAAACTGAAGACACTTGAGAAGGAAACAAATAAACTGAAGACACTTGAGAAAGGAAACAAATAAACTGAAGACACTTGAGAAGCAATCAAATAAACTGAAGACACTTGAGAAAGGAAACAAATAAACTGAAGACACTTGAGAAGCAATCAAATAAACAGAAGACACTTGAGAAGGAAACAAATAAACTGAAGACACTTGAGAAGCAATCAAATAAACTGAAGACACTTGAGAAAGGAAACAAATAAACTGAAGACACTTGAGAAGCAATCAAATAAACTGAAGACACTTGAGAAGGAAACAAATAAACTGAAGACACTTGAGAAAGGAAACAAATAAACTGAAGACATTTGAGAAGGAAACAAATAAACTGAAGACACTTGAGAAAGGAAACAAATAAACTGAAGACACTTGAGAAGGAAACAAATAAACTGAAGACACTTGAGAAAGGAAACAAATAAACTGAAGACACTTGAGAAGCAATCAAATAAACTGAAGACACTTGAGAAAGGAAACAAATAAACTGAAGACACTTGAGAAGCAATCAAATAAACTGAAGACACTTGAGAAGGAAACAAATAAACTGAAGACATTTGAGAAGGAAACAAATAAACTGAAGACACTTGAGAAAGGAAACAAATAAACTGAAGACACTTGAGAAGGAAACAAATAAACTGAAGACACTTGAGAAAGGAAACAAATAAACTGAAGACACTTGAGAAGCAATCAAATAAACTGAAGACACTTGAGAAAGGAAACAAATAAACTGAAGACATTTGAGAAGGAAACAAATAAACTGAAGACACTTGAGAAAGGAAACAAATAAACTGAAGACACTTGAGAAGGAAACAAATAAACTGAAGACACTTGAGAAAGGAAACAAATAAACTGAAGACACTTGAGAAGGAAACAAATAAACTGAAGAGACTTGAGAAGCAATCAAATAAACTGAAGACACTTGAGAAGGAAACAAATAAACTGAAGACACTTGAGAAAGGAAACAAATAAACTGAAGACACTTGAGAAGGAAACAAATAAACTGAAGACACTTGAGAAAGGAAACAAATAAACTGAATGCACTTGAGAAGCAATCAAATAAACTGAAGACACTTGAGAAGGAAGCAAATAAACTGAAGACACTTGAGAAAGGAAACAAATAAACTGAAGACACTTGAGAAGGAAACAAATAAACTGAAGACACTTGAGAAAGGAAACAAATAAACTGAAGACACTTGAGAAGCAATCAAATAAACTGAAGACACTTGAGAAGGAAACAAATAAACTGAAGACACTTGAGAAAGGAAACAAATAAACTGAAGACATTTGAGAAGGAAACAAATAAACTGAAGACACTTGAGAAAGGAAACAAATAAACTGAAGACACTTGAGAAGCAATCAAATAAACTGAAGACACTTGAGAAGGAAACAAATAAACTGAAGACACTTGAGAAAGGAAACAAATAAACTGAAGACACTTGAGAAGGAAACAAATAAACTGAAGACACTTGAGAAGGAAACAAATAAACTGAATGCACTTGAGAAAGGAAACAAATAAACTGAATACACTTGAGAAGCAATCAAATAAACTGAAGACACTTGAGAAGGAAGCAAATAAACTGAAGACACTTGAGAAAGGAAACAAATAAACTGAAGACACTTGAGAAGGAAACAAATAAACTGAAGACACTTGAGAAAGGAAACAAATAAACTGAAGACACTTGAGAAGCAATCAAATAAACTGAAGACACTTGAGAAGGAAACAAATAAACTGAAGACACTTGAGAAAGGAAACAAATAAACTGAAGACACTTGAGAAGGAAACAAATAAACTGAAGACACTTGAGAAAGGAAACAAATAAACTGAATGCACTTGAGAAGCAATCAAATAAACTGAAGACACTTGAGAAGGAAGCAAATAAACTGAAGACACTTGAGAAAGGAAACAAATAAACTGAAGACACTTGAGAAGGAAACAAATAAACTGAAGACACTTGAGAAAGGAAACAAATAAACTGAAGACACTTGAGAAGCAATCAAATAAACTGAAGACACTTGAGAAGGAAACAAATAAACTGAAGACACTTGAGAAAGGAAACAAATAAACTGAAGACATTTGAGAAGGAAACAAATAAACTGAAGACACTTGACAAAGGAAACAAATAAACTGAAGACACTTGAGAAGCAATCAAATAAACTGAAGACACTTGAGAAGGAAACAAATAAACTGAAGACACTTGAGATGGAAACAAATAAAGTGAAGACACTTGAGAAAGGAAATCTTCTGAAGATACTTGAGAAAGGGACAAAGAAAATAAAGTACAGTAACTTGAAAAGGAAAGTAGTAAATGGATGATATTTGGAAAGAAAACAAATAAACTCAAGACGTCTGAGAAGAAACCGAACTGAATACACTAGAGAAGGAAACAAATAAATTGAAGATACTTGTGAAGAAAACAAACTGAAGGAAAGCAAAGTGGTACTTGAAAGGGTTCTGTGCATATAAATAGTTTGAGAAGGAGACATGCAAAGTGGAGATGCATGGGAAAGAAAATGGCTAAAATTAAGATTCCTTGGAAAAACAAATGAAGTAGTAAATTTTCTGGTGAAGTTGTGCACAAAAGAATTGGTTTGTTTTCCACAGGACCTTTACCTTCACTGACAACACTTGAGACGCCACACTTGTGTGGCAGAGCGCCAGCACACCACTGCGACTGCCAAGTGCAGATCTGTAAAGTGGGCCACGACCTCGGGCTGGAGCGCCTTCTACTTCTACGACGATCTGATTTCCACATTTTCCCCACTATAGCAATCCACAAGTATAGTGACGGACCAACGGATACAATGCTGAGATCTTTTATGACAAGCGAGATTTAGAGTAAGCAATTTACACAGACGTAGAAACATGCAACGTGTAGGGGCTCTAACATGAGGAAATGGAAAAGCATTATTTAGAAACAGGGCTGGACCCGAGAAAATGAATATTATAACATTGTTGTACACTCTTTCAGCGTCTCCAGCCTGAATTATATATCATATCATATCATATCATATCATATCATATCATATCATATCATATCATATCATATCATATCATATCATATCATATCATATCATATCATATCATATCATATCATATCATATCATATCATATCATATCATATATCATATCATATCATATCATATCATATCATATCATATCATATCATATATCATATCATATCATAGCATATCGTATATCATATCATATCATATCATATCATATCATATCATATCATATCATATATCATATCATATATTTACTTTAAATGTTATTTTAAGTGGCCATGCTTCATTTAATTTAGGATGCTCCTTGTTATTATTATTTTATTTTTATTATTATTATTATTATTATTATTATTGTTTTTTATTAGTTGTGTTTATTATTAATTGTCATTATTGAGTGTAATTAGTTACCACTGCCACCGGGTATACACCCATTTGCAGTGTGAATAAATACACATCACATCACATCACATCACATCACATCACATCACATCACATCATATCATATATTTTATATATAGTATTAGTATTTTATTTAACTTGTTGTCAGGCCTTCTCTGCCCCTCTACCTTACTTACTGGCTTTTAAGGAACTCAGAGGTTCATTGCCGCCCTCACATAAGCCCGTCATTGGTCCCTATCCTGAGCAAGATTAATCCAGTCTCTACCATAATTTCCCACCTTCCTCAAATCCATTTTAATATTATCTTCCCATCTACGTCTCGGCCTCCCCAAAGGTCTTTTCCCCTCTGGCCTCCCAACTAACACTCTATATGCATTTCTGGATTCGCCCATACGTGCTACATGCCCTGCCCATCTCAAACGTCTGGATTTAATGTTCCTCTACCAGGGGTTATATATATATATATATATATATACGTATATATTTAAGAACATAAAAAACAAGCAACATTGTCGTTTAAGTTTTAAGCAATATGAAACTAAATCTAATATTGACTCCAATACATCGCTATCAGTATTTAACAGACAACATTTGAAATATGAATACGCAAATAATAGATGAAATGTAGATACTGCCTTAGCTGGGATATATTGGATGTTCATGATCTTATTTACAATGTTCTGAGAGAAAAAACGTAATTTTGGATATTGGTTTCCATATTGATTAACTACACTCAATCACAAATCTTTAAGGTTCAATTTTTGTGTGACGGACAACTACTACCCGTTTAATTACGATCATAGTCTCGTATATATATATATATATATATATATATATATATATATATATATATATATATATATATAGTACACTAAACTTGTAGAATGTGATGTTTTATCTATCATAGGACAACAAATAAATTACAATAAATACTGCAAATTTGCCGCGTTTTGGTCCTTTTTACCTCTGATATGGACAGCATCCACGGCACAAATGCCTTTCAGTCATTTATTTGGATACTCTAAAAATAAACCTATAAAACAGAAAACAAGCACTGGAACTGTCTTTTCAATCCATACTACTGTATTCGCGAACTCGTAAATTGTTTATCCAAGAAAAAACAAATGAACAGAAACAGGCGCTTACATCCTATCGCATTAACACGGACGGCGTTGTATGATACGGCCAGATTTATTAAATATTTTCTTCATACATTTTATGGGTATTAACGATGATTTTTATTTTTGTATATGGAAATGTATTAATACTAGTGGCTTGTGCAGTAAATGCTGCAAACTAAGTTCATTAGACATTGAAATAAAAATTTTTTAGATTTATTTTCAATGAAGAATACCAGACATTTTGAAAGTTATTTGCTTCCATAATAATGAAACATACTCCCTCTGAATGTTTTTTTATGCCAAATACTTTTTCTTGAACCTATCCATCTTCAGTTTTTGAGTTTCAACGCGAAAACGCAAGTAACAATGTCAGGACGATCAGTGGGTTTTTCATGTGGGAGTAAAGCAATAGCTATTTCAGGTCATTGTGAATTCTAGGTGAAAGTTAAAAAAATAGCCAGGTTTGCTATGCTTTCGAACAATAGACATAGCATCTTGGTATAGCTTGAAATGTAGAGGGTAAAATCATTTTATCCTGTTAAGAGATCTTGCTGAAATGATCGGAAGACTACAAAATTTTCTAGGCCTCTTATTTTATCTTTCCTTAGGAACTGTAATTTTTGCGCTCTCTCGAGCCAATACTGAAGAGAATGACGCATATAAATATCTACACCACACCATCATTAAGTATATGAAAAAGACCCAATCCCACTTGATTAATAACTATAAAATATTTTATTTTTAATAACACTATTATTATCTTAAGTAAGTTTTGTAGTTATACACTATATAGCCGCCACTCAGTAAATTATAACAATGAAGAGCTAATTTAAGATATTCTCTACAGCTACTTATATAACCCTAAAACATTTCACTTTCATATCATCAATATAGCATTAATATGTGTAACATTAATAAAAAGTAGTCGCATCATGGCATTAACTATAATAATATTTAATTTCTAATGGTAATAAAGTCATCAAACCACCTCAAATTTTGGAGATTTTAATATCCAATACACAGCTGTACTCAGAAAATTATACACCGCAGAATCAGACCTGTAAATTATTTGTAGTAAGTCTTCAAGTTTTTAATAACCAATTGAATTTGAGCTCAAAATATGTCGGCACTCCTGCAGGTCATGGCCTTCGTGTAACAGCCTATTGTTTATCGTAGTGTGTGTTTTGTTTTATACTGATATCCAATTAGTTCTCAAAACTGACGAAAGATGGATTTTGAAAAATAGGACAATTATGTAGGAAAACTAACGCTTCACGGGAAGTTACTATTTTTCGAAAAACTTCGTGTTCCAAACTTCAAAATGAGGGGTCATTTATTAAAATCCGTTTAGCCGTTTTCCCGTAATTTCCATTACCAGTTCAAATTATCTAGGGGAGAGTCGGGTAGTATCGGACATCGGGTAATATCGGACAGTGAGTTTCTTTCATCTACCACACGATGATAGTACCTGATTGACATGGTTACGTTTCTGTGATGTCGCATAGAGAAACGTAACCATGTCATTCAGTTACTACCATATGGTGGTAGATGAAAGAAACGCACTGTCCGATACTACCCGATGTCCGATACTACCCGACTCTCCCCTATATATATAGATTATAATTAGCTCATGAAAGAAGAAATGCCAATTTTCTGCATTACACACGAAAGACTTGCTTACAGTCTCATTAGTGAAATATGCGGCTTAAGAAAATTCAAACTGCCGTTATATTATTCTTCGTACGTTGTAATCGTTTCTCACATCACTTTGCTATGTACGAGAACAGTAGTGAAACTTGACAAGTGCGATCCATTTTCGTCGTCTGTTCTGAGGAGCTCTACTATAAGAGAAATCACTCCTTCCCTTCTCTTCGAAATCTTAGAAGATAAAAAAGATACTAAGAGAAGAAAAGCGAAAGAAAATAAATGTTTTGAAGAAGACCATGTGTATTGGAGCGCGTTCTAAAATCCCACGTTCATCCATCACGCGTATCAGAGCCTGCAGGCTACAGAAAATGCATCATATGATTTATAGGCAAGCACATCAATTCCACGTGTATCAGTCCGACACAGGGAGGCCCACAGGTCTCTGAGGTGCAAAGTGTCACGCAGCAATTACAATATACCAGTGATGTCAAAGCATGCGCATTTTTCTGACCTTGACGTCGTGCGCGGGCATCAAGCGCTACTTATGGAAGGAGGAATAAGCAGCCTGTTGGATTAAGAAAACAGTGGTGCACAAACTTCAAACGGAACGTGAAATTTTATGTCGTTATTTTTATATAGCTTCTTTCTGTTTCATATTAACTATATTGTCTGTAAAACAAAAGTACAAACACCGATTTCTTAATATTGCACTTGTGTATTAAATCTTAATAACATAATAGAGAGTTAAGAAGGAATATTCACTTAAATTCAATAGTAGTATAATATTATACTGTATTAAGTGGATGAAACACATCATTCATAAAGAAAGTGATATCCATAAAAAAAAGAGATTGAGTATGACATGATAAGTTGGAATTGATATTGATGGTATCTTTAGCCTTATAAAAGTCCATCAATAAACTAATCAAAACAATATTACAGTACAAAGCAAAGTTACCTAGGTACTGTATCTGTTTTAAGTGTAACTAATATTACATAACAAAACTCTTATCGCATTATGCTTTTAAGGTGATATTTGTGAGCATCTTCCTATCATCAGAATATTAAATTATTTTCTCGAAATCTGCTGAAGCTATAGAGCTGACATTTTTACAACACATGGGCACGTATCTTTTGCTTATGATGTAACAGTAGTTGCTTTGTTAATTCATTTCCTTACAAAGAATTTCCATACGAATATTTTCAAAATTTTCAATACACCATCTTCAGTAATACGTATATACGGTATATTAGATTTACGAAAATATTCTGTAAGGCTACTAAATAAATAGGCCGATATATGAAAATTTCACTTTTCTATACGAAAAGTTGAGAAAATATTTCTTTTGAATAAAAAAATCAAACTTGTGAAAAATGAGCATTAAGATTAAAACTTACATTCTTATAATGCATTTATACTTCTCAGACAAATCTAAAAATTAACATGGATACCGTTTTAATTAGTTCTCTTCCCTTTATCCATTGAATCAGTGCTGGCCATCCCTGAATATAGCTCGACCAAGCGGCATATACCACCTCTTTCGTCTGTCTCTTTCCTTTCCCCTGTAAAGCGCTCAGGCTCTCCTGAGCTCTAAAGCGCGCGCTTGCTCCTATGAGCATCAATTGACATGCCTGCAATATACTATTGAGGTCGAAGATACTTATTTTCGGATTTGCGTACCTGCTGTAATCCCTACAACGCAGAATAACACCCTACTTGAAACATGAATGGCATGGTGCTAGTGAATCAACTTCCGAGTGTGGAATGCTCCCTAGCCCTGACGGCTGCGCCTAGAATTCATTGAGGCCGAAGTTGAAGCTATACTGAACCTCCAATTTTGGTACGCCTCTATGGACACATAAATGACTAGGTCAGAATGCGCTTGTTATGCAGTGCCATTTACAGACTAGGGACAACCTATCCAGATGAAAAGAGGAGTCGGACAAGGGTTTCTCTTAGTCCACCGTTGTTTCATGACGTTTATTTTTTATTTTATTGGGTTGTTTTACGACGCTGTATCAACATCTCAGGTTATTTAGCGTCTGAATGAAATGAAGGTGATAGTGTCGGTGAAATGAGTCCAGGGTCCAGCACTGAAAGTTACCCAGCATTTGCTCGTATTGGATCGAGGGAAAACCCCGGAAAAAACTTGCCCCGACCGGGATTCGAACCCGGGCCACCTGGTTTCGCGGCCAGGCGCGCTGACCGTTACTCCACAGGCGTGGACTTCGTGACGTTCTTGATGAAGTGTTGAAGATATAAAATGGGCAATAAGGAAATCAATGTGGATGACATAGTACAGTATAGATTAGTGACTCTCAGGATAATCTGGAAAGCGTTATATTAATTTATTTGCCTAAAATTTAATATGCAAATATATAGCCATCGCGTGGCTCAGTCGGTAAAGGCGCTTGCCTGCCGGTCTGAATTTGCGTTCGGGCGCGGGTTCGATCCCCACTTGGGCTGATTACCTGGTTGGGTTTTTTCCGAGGTTTTCCTCAACCGTAATGTGAATGCAAGGTAATCTATGGCGAATCGTCTTTCCAAACTCTGTCTTGGCTATGGCTAAGCGATCGACGAGCCCTGCATTCTCTTGTTCTCTTATTTCAAATTCTGCGCACCGCTACCCCAATCTATTTGGCTTCTCGTTTTCAAAATTTATCCGCATATCATCAGCTAAGTACAAGGTCACATCATAACAATTTACTCATTATACCCTACCACAAGACATCCTTATATTCTTCATCTTATACAGTTTCAGTTGCTATAAATTGGAACTCGCTTCCGAGTGATGTAAGGGGTTGTTGGACAATAACTTCATTTAGGTCAAAATTACATAAATTCTTACTTAACAAATTAATTACTGATTAATATTTGTTACTTACAATGAAACTAACATATGTCCATTCTTTTTATTATCATTAATTTCTCTAAATAGATATACAAAACCTCTAATGGCAATTATATTAATATTCTCATTATAGAAATATATTTTAGATTTATATATATATTTTTCTCCCTGTAATATAGTTCTAGTAAGCTTATATTAGATTAATTTTCATCATTTTACTAGCTATCTCAAACCTCAAATTAATTATAACTGATTGAATTAAATTAGCTCATAAATTAAGTTACTACTTTACCTTATAGGTTTATCTACATTTAAATAAATATGTAGTCTACTAGTAGTTAAAACTTAACTGAAGAATATTGCTGGAGACCCTTTTAAGTCTAGTGTAAACATTCGTAATTTATATATGTATTGTATTGATTAAGGCTGGTTGAGTGGCAGAGAAGGTCTTATGGCCTTAACTCTGCCAGCGAAAATAAATTATATTATTATTATTATTATTATTATTATTATTATTAATCCTCGGCCTCATCTCACCAAATATTATCTCGCTATCACCAATCTCATCGACGCTAAATAACCTAGTAGTTGATACAGCGTCGTTAAATAACCACCTAAAAGATGAGAATATCAATCGAAATTCAAAACGTCTGGTAGTGTCGAAAGAAGCCCGACGATGGAAATAGGAAATTCAAAGAAAAATTATTATTGATCAGGCCATGAGCTTTACATATCTGGGCACTGAACTGACAAGAAAAACAAAGCAGCAAGGATTGCTGGACACAATGAACGACAAAATACGGAGAAATAAATATTTAAGAACAGAGACCAAAGTAAGGATTTGTAAGTCAGTAGTACGACCTGTCCTCACCTACAAATATGAAACAAAAACAAAAACATTTTAAACACAACAAATAGACCTATCTGCTTACAATTGGCTTTTAAGGAACCCGGAGGTTTATTTCCGCCCTCACATAAGCCCGGCATCGGTCCCTATCCTGAGCAACTTTAATCGAGTTCCTACCATCATATCTGCCTCCCTCAAATCCGTTTTAATATTATTCTCCCATCTACGTCTCGGCCTCCCCAAAGCTCTTTTTCCCTCAAACTTCCCAACTAACACTATATGCATTTCTGGATTCGCCCACACGTGGAAGAAAGTAAGAAAGATTTTATAAACGATGTGGCATTCACGAAAAAATTAAAATAAATTAACATTTCAAAAGTGCTATTGGAATGAAAGCAACACACTAAATAATAAAATCTGTCACCTGTCAACAAAATTTAACATTTTGTTAACTGGTGTAGATCTTTTTTTAAGAAAAGCTGAGTTACATTAAGAAAGGAAACGTTACGTTGCGGTGCACGATCCTCGATCCGAGGACGAAGAGATCCTGCAACCCGGAGTCTTCACGATCATTAGTCTATTTGGGATCGTAGCCAATGGAGCTTCGTCGCCACGATTCCGTACATTAAATGAATTCAGCATTACTGAATTCTTTCATTTCGTCAAGTGAGCTTGCTACACGGTCACATGTACTGCGGCGTATTTTCCTAAGCACCTTATTCTGAAACATCCTTAGCTTCCAAGTTTCACAACCACAGGTACAGAACAACTGGTAATACTTACTGGCTTTTAAGGAACCCGGAGGTTCATTGCCGCCCTCACATAAGCCCGCCATCGGTCCCTATCCTGAGCAAGATTAATCCAGTCTCTATCATCATATCCCACCTCCCTCAAATCCATTTTAATATTATCTTCCCATCTACGTCTCGGCCTCCCTAAAGGTCTTTTTCCCTCCGGCCTCCCAACTAACACTCTATATGCATTTCTGGATTCGCCCATACGTGCTACATGCCCTGCCCATCTCAAACGTCTGGATTTAATGTTCCTAATTATGTCAGGTGAAGAATACAATTCGTGCAGTTCTGTGTTGTGTAACTCTCTCCATTCTCCTGTAACTTCATCCCGCTTAGCCCCAAATATTTTCCTAAGCACCTTATTCTCAAACACCCTTAACCTATGTTCCTCTCTCAAAGTGAGAGTCAAAGTTTCACAACCATACAGAACAACCGGTAATATAACTGTTTTATAAATTGTAACTTTCAGATTTTTTGACAGCAGACTGGATGATAAAAGCTTCTCAACCGAATAATAACAGGCATTTCCCATATTTATTCTGTGTTTAATTTCCTCCCGAGTATCATTTATATTTGTTACTGTTGCTCCAAGATATTTGAACTTCTCCACCTCTTCAAAAGATAAATTTCCAACTTTTATATTTCCATTTCGTACAATATTCTCGTCACGAGACATAATCATATACTTTGTCTTTTTGGGATTTACTTTCAAACCTGTGTCTTTACTTGCTTCCAGTAAAATTCCCGTGTTTTCCCTAATCGTTTGTGGATTTTCTCCTAACATATTGACGTCATCCGCATAGACAAGCAGCTGATGTAACCCGTTCAATTCCAAACCCTCTCTGTTATCCTGGACTTTCCTAATGGTTTACTCTAGAGCAAAGTTAAAAAGTAAAGGTGATAGTGCATCTCCGGTAATATAACTGTTTTATAAATCCTAACTTTTACACACTTTTTCAGTCAGATAAGGGTCATTAACAAGACGTGTTAAAAAATGGGGCGTGGTTACATTAATTTTTGTTAAATCAATTTATCTGCACGTATACTCCGAACACTCTGTATAAATGTCGCCCTTGTCAGCCTAGCATAGCTTTCTGCAGAGCGTAAGATAAGCTATGTCGGCGGTGCATATACTCGACCAAAGAGTTTGTAATACTTACTAGAGACACATACCCGTGAGTGGCAGGCAAGAAAAATGTCACAAATTGAATCGGCTAGCATCCGCCATTAAAGGGAGTGCTTGCAGCGCGAAATTCGAAAACAGTACCACAATACATTGATGTAGCCTGGTGATAGACACTGTTTTAAACATCTTTTACAAAGGATGAGTCGTGATGAAATAAACATGAATGGCAGAGGAACGCTATATTCATTAAAGTATTATAATGATTCATCTTTGGCGATATTCTAAAAATTAAATTAAATCACCATATACACTGGGGATAAGTATGTGAAATATTGAATAATGGCAATGTCAACATTAATTTTCAGTATTACTAGTATTGTTTTAAGGACACAATAATGGACATTTACTGTAATATTTAAAATGATCTATATTTCAGTCCTTTCATGCAAAGGAAGAGGAAGATATATGGTGCTTAGAGAATATTTAGTGGTGCAATATGAGATCATAAAAATTCTGGAAACTGATTAAAAATATAATGGGAATAAATTTTATCATAAAACAATCTATTCATTGTGTAGTTGATGACCACCAAGTTAAAGGTCAGTACAGACTTTTTAATACAATTCGTAGCGGTAATAGTAGGCCTAGGAGTAGTGGTAATAGTAGGCCTAGTAGTAGTGATAATAATAGGCCTTGTAGTAGTGGTAATAGGCCTAGTAGTAATGGTAATAGGAGGGCTAGTTTTGGTAGTATTAGTAGGCCTAGTAGTAGTGGTAATAGTTGGCCTAGTAGTAGTGGTAATAATAGACCTAGTAGTAGTGGTAATAATAGGCCTTGTAGTAGTGGTAATAGGCCTAGTAGTAATAGTAATAGGAGGGCTAGTTTTGGTAGTATTTGTAGGCCTAGTAGCAGTGGTAATAGTAGACCTAGTAGTAGTGGTAATAGTAGACCTAGTAGCAGTGGTAATAGTAGACCTAGTAGTAGTGGTAATAGTAGACGTAGTAGTAATGGTAATAATATACCTAGTAGTAGTGATAATAATAGGCCTAGTAGTAGTGGTAATAGTAGGCCTAGTAGTAGTGGTAATAATAGACCTAGTAGTAGTGGTAGTAATAGGCCTAGCAGTAGTGGTAATAGTAGGCCTAGTAGTAGTGGTAGTAGGCCTAGTATTAGTGGTAATAGGCCTAGTTTTGTGGTAATAGTAGGCCTAGTAGTAGTGGTAATAGTAGGCCTAGTAGTAGTGGTAGTAATAGGCCTAGCAGTAGTGGTAATAGTAGGCCTAGTATTAGTGGTAGTAGGCCTAGTATTAGTGGTAATAGGCCTAGTTTTGTGGTAATAGTAGGCCTAGTAGTAGTGGTAATAATAGACCTAGTAGTAGTGATAATAATAGGCCTAGTAGTAGTGGTAATAGTAGGCCTAGTATTAGTGGTAGTAGGCCTAGTTTTGTGGTAAAAGTAGGCCTAGTAGTAGTGGTAATAATAGACCTAGTAGTAGTGGTAATAGTAGGCCTAGTAGTAGTGGTCATAGTAGACCTAGTAGCAGTGGTAATAATAGGCCTAGCTAGGCCATCAGCTATATTTTCACTAATTTCTTTGTATTTAATACAACCAAAAACTAGAAGTACATGCTGTACAAAACGGAAATTACATGATTAATTCATTTATTGTGAAACAAAACAGTTTTAGACAGATATAATCTGCGGATTTTCTTATGCACTCTGCTATTATAATCTATTGTAATGTGATGGCACCTAACCCTTACATACATTGTTGAAATCAACCTTATAAACCTGATTAATGTGGTTCTGGAAAAACTTTATCCAAGAAATATTCCGACATTCTGTAAACACATTCAAAGGAGGAACTGCATTTGGAACATTCTTCCAAATATTGAGATATGCATGCTTTCCTGAGCATCCTACAACAGTAGCTATGTTCGAACAAATATTTGCGGCGCAGTATTTCACCATTTTCTTATTATTTCCCTTCAGGTGTACTTATATTTATTCGTACTCCTCAATAAGCATGCACTCCCGGCGAAGTATCAACTCCCTTTAATGGCGGCCGAACAGCGGTTCAATTTTGTACGCGAAACTAGCGCCGTTGGTGTCTCTAGCGGCCCGTCCTTATGTGCTACAGTGCTACAGCACAATGATAATTTTTGCTCAAATAATGTACTTGCAATACCACCATAGTATTTGATCTGTTATTTGACAATTTCCCGTGGTTATGTTCATGACGCGTTATAGAGTGTTTAGTCTTCCTGCCTTCTTTGGTGCCTCAAGGGGTTCGTTGTGCTACTCGAAGCTCCACATGAAAAATGTAGACAGTTATGCGCATGTGCGAAGCTGAAATCACTGCTCTGATTGGCTATTTTTACGCGGGAAAGTGCTGTAGTCAGCTTCAGCACAACACAGCTTGGAGATTGCAAAAGTAAAGCGTAACGAAAGAAAGCTTGTTTGTGGAAGAATTCGGAACTATGTACAATGTATTTGGTAATTCAAGTGTCCGACTGCTGCTGCCATCTACCAGTTAAAGTTGCTGTCAACAGCTATACTATACTGAACAAAAGAGTGTTCCAGATACAAGTTGGATTTCTATACGGAAGACCTGACTTCCGAAATATAGATGGCTGTTCAGTTGTCACAATACATAGTATCCAATAATTTACAGGATCCATTCTGTGAAGTAATGAATTTGTTAAATATTTTGGTTACAACGCCAATGACCACTGCTGAGCCAGAAATATGTTTTTCTTCCTTGAAACGCATAAAAACGTTTTTAAGGAACACTATGTCCCAGGATCGTTCTCACTGCTCTTGCAATACTGTCAATAGAAAAGAGTATAATGTCCAAGATGAAGGTGTTTAACACCAAATGACAAGTTCTGCAGTACGAAAGAACGTCGTATGGACTTCATATTTCATCACTAGGCGAGACTCCAAATTAAGATAAATACATAAGTGTAGGCCTCTACAGTAGGCCGATATAGAGATTGTAGCACACTCATTATTTTGACCACCAGCCGCTACTGGTCTCTAGTTATGTATTACTGTTATTGCAAGTTATCTTGAACCTTCTGAACGGGGTCAGAGGGGCAGAGGGAAGGAAGCGCGTAACGCGGGTGGAGCCAACTGAGTTGTTTGCGCATGCTCCGCAGCATAATCTCTTGCCAAGAAATAGAGCTATTTCCTTCACTGCGTACCAGTAGTGTTAACATGGAGCAGCAACCACAGGGTAGTAATTATGGTGAAATCACACCACCGCGGAGAAAAAGTAACGCTGTTATCCACAGCGGAGAAAGAGAAATTAAACAAATATTTGCTGGAACCTCTTGCTAAGGAATATGAGAGAGCGGCTAAATACTCTGGCAAAAGTATTAGTTCCGTGAAGAGAATTAAAACTAATATTGAATTACAACCGAATGAACCTCACACTACTCCGGGAAAGAATAGGTATGTAATGTTTAGAAATTATTGATATAATAGTTATGTATAATAGTGTGTGTATTGAGAGCGGCATAATGAATTACTGTTGCAAGTTATTATTTTGTTATAGTTCTACTAAGCATGTTATTTCATTCCAGAATTAGACTTGTGTAAAGTTGAAGTGGATGACTTCGATCAACATGTCATTCGGGATACAATCGAAGAATTCTATCTTGTTCAGAAAGTAGTACCTACGTTTAAGAAGATAATTCCGAATGGATGATGTCATTGGCGAAATAATTAATTTTGGAGCAAGCGATGATGGCAGCAATGATAGGAATATGGATTATGCATAATTGTAAATTAATATAAATTCAAATAATAATAAGCCTGTTAAATATTGTTATAAGAATATATACATATCAGCCGTAGGTGTAAGTCATGCAGGCCTATATAATGTATAGAAATAGCTGTAGTAACTCCGCCATTGCCGTCCCCAGTCCAGATGAGAGAGGAGTGTACACACGATTATATTTAAATACTTACTCATTACAGGTTAATTAAAGCTTGCTACGAAACTATGTTCTCCTCTCAAAACCGGAGTATCGAGAGAAGATGATGTCTGTATCGAACCAAGTTCTTTTACAGTAGAGAGCCGTAAGTGAAAGAACCAACGTTTTTTGAAAAGAGTCACGTTACCCGAGGGAGGGGCATCCTTGCCGTGTCGTTACGTTGATGAGTACACGCCGTACCGAGCAGTTCCAAAGACAGACTTAGGGGATGTAAGGTTCAAGATAATTTGCAATGACAGTACAAACTCTTTGACTCGACACAACATATGATGAGGTACCAAATAATCAAACATGGCTGCACTGAACGTAAACCACTAATGTTAATAATGTTCATGGCTTAAACTACCTTGTTGTTTCTCTTATCTCTTATCTTATAGAAGGAACCTGACCCTGAATGAAAGAGTCCCAGCCAATATTCAGACTAACGTCCACGTCAGAGCACAGCCCTACCTTTCCTCGGCTTCTCGCTGACCGGCTCGCTGTCCCGCTCGCTGCCGGCGCCCTCGGCGTCGTGATCCTCGTCGTCGGGCGTGGGGGCGTTGATGGACAGCTTGTGGCACACCTCGAAGGCCTGCCCCACGGTGCGCACGATCCGCATGGCCTGGCTCTGCAACAAGACACACGCACGTGAAGGGAAAGCTGCTACACACCGGAGCGGTGGCGGTGCTCAACGCTACAGACGCTTTCAGCGCAGCGTTGTAGCGACCATATGTAGCTTGTCGAGTTCGATGGCTCCCCGCCGCAATGAGGGGAAATGGGAGGACATTTAAACGGTAAGGGATTGGGGCTGAGGAGAAGAGTCTATGTTGCCATTTGTCTCACTGCGATTTTCGCCGGTCCATTAGGAACATTACAGAATTTTGAAGGGAGAAAGCCGAAAATGTGTGTTTATTTATTTATTGGAAAGGGCAGTACTCTCGGCTACACAAGTAAAGAACCCTGGCCTCACACCACTTCTGCACAGATGACATTGATTGACAGGCCAGTTAGGGGAAGTTGTTGCCACGTTTGCTCTTGGCTGAACTCTTTAAATGCATTTTCTTTTGCAACTGATTGGATTCTTTCAAAAATGGAAAATTCACAACACAGCATTTTCGGCGGTCTCCTGGAAGTATCTTTGTCCACAGTTTCACTAATTGGCGGAGCGTGTCAGTCAGATTTATGGCTTCCTGAACCCAACCCTGCAACGAAGGTTCTTTACTTGTGAAACCAAGAGTACCTGTGTTATACACTGGTCAAAAAAAGTTAAGCATATTTCTAGTTTACCCTATAATACCTGATATTTATGTTTCTTTTGGTTTTATGTGGCACGTATTATGTTTACCAATTCAAACTCTTTCATTTGTTTTATTCTGCATCACTAGGTAACGTCCAAATCACGGTAGTAAACAAAGCCTGTAATTCGAGCAAAGTTCAATCGTGTCGTTTTGCTTCATAGTGCTTCATAGTGCAGTAAACAAAGCCTGTAATTCGAGCACAGTTCAATCGGTGTCGTTTTGCTTCATAGTGCTTCATAGTGCAGTAAACAAAGCCTGTAATTCGAGCACAGTTCAATCAGTGTCGTTTTGCTTCATAGTGCAGTACAATGCCTCGGAACACCCTTACAATGGCAGATCGCATCAAAATCATCACTTTGATGGAACAAAACATGAGACAAGTTGATGTTGCTAACATCCTTCATGTGAATCAGAGTATTGTCTCCAGACTGTGGAGAAAGTTCCAGCAAACCCAATCAATAGCAGATCGACTTCGCGAGGGCCGTCCACGCAAAACAACACCAGGTCAGGACCGGTATATAAAATTATCTGCACGTAGGAACCCTATAGCCTCAGCCACAACTCTGCGCCATGACCTGCGCGAAGCCACTGGTGTTGTTGTAAGTAGCCAAACTGTGCGCAATAGACTTCATGACATAGGATTGTATGCTCGAAGACCACTCAAGACTCCAGCACTCCGTCCACGTCACAGGGGTGCTCGTGCAAGATGGGCTAGAGATCATGAGAATTGGACACGAGGCCAATGGACCAGAACTTTATTCTCAGACGAAGTGAGAATGGGCCTACACCCTGACAACAACTCTATTCGCGTATGGAGACGAACAAGGGAACGAAATCATCCCTCAATGACCGTGGAACGTCACCAACAGTTTGGTGGTTCAATCTTGTTTTGGGCAGGTGTCATGTTTGGCCGCCGAACACCACTGGTTTCAATAGAGGGAAACATGACTGCTGCCGTGTATGAGAACAACATCCTCCAACCCATAGTAAGTAGTTTTGCAGAGACTGTGGGAGAAGGGTTCACTCTACAGGACGATAATGCTCGGCCTCATCGTGCTCACAGTGTGCAGCGGTATCTGGTAGAACATGGGATCCGAAGAATGGATTGGCCAGCATGCTCACTGGATATGAACTGCATAGAGCGTGCATGGAGCTTTCTCAGGAGAGCCATTTCCAATCGTCCACATCACCCATTAACGATTCAAGAACTCAGGAATGCTGCCTTGGAAGAATGGAACAATTTGCCTCAGGAGAGCTTAGATGCGTTGGTACTGAGTATGCCCCGTCGCATACAAGAGTGCCTCAGGGTTCGTGGAGGACCAACAAGTTATTAAATAGGGTACTGAAAGCACCATTTCCTTTTCTTTGATGATGTACGAATTTCAACTTCCCTTATATTTTCCGTTGTTTCCAAACAATGCAACTTTTTCATTTCATATTGAGTCCATTGTTAACAAACAGTGTATTTCTACTTTTAAGTTTATTCTGTGGAACCAAGAAACCCAATTATAATTTATCTATTTTATTTCAATTAATAAAAACCGTTATATGCCTAATTATGCTTAACTTTTTTGACCAGTGTAGTACCGGTATTTTAAGCTAACATTTTTTTATTGCAATACAGACTTAAACATTTCATTAAGAGTAATACCTGTGATAGAGTAACATTTTAAGTTAAAAGTTTACAGCAAAAACTATCTTTATTCTTTTGTAATACACAACACAGCCCTACTCTTGCCATCATTTGTTTATGTGTGCGTGTGCTTTCCCTGATGCGGACGTCATGTTTTCCACACACCAATACTCATTGGCTCATTGCACAAACTCCGTACTCGCTTAACTTCAAAGATTAGGGACTAAGATTCCGGTCTCTAGTGATAACCTGCACCCAAGTAACATCTCAAATATTCCGAAAATCGACTACTGAAGCCCTGTCATCAGCAGCAAGTTTTTACGGTGAATAATGACATAGCAAGCTGACCAACAAACACAAGCGATGTTTGACGACGCTGGATTCCGATAGATGTTGACTAAGTGGGCGAGATGGCCGAAGTAGGGAAAAAATGAAACTGAAATGAAGTTCAGTCGATTCAGGATAATATTGCAAACTGGCACTGTCCGTCGTCACATGTATATTTAGGCCGGAGAGACACTCTTCTTGTTTTAAAGAACGCTGTCGCTTTCTTGGCACAAATAGTTGGGAAAGCGATTGTCCAGCGCTTTCAAAAGGTCGTAATGGATTAAATTATGTTCCATTAAAGCACGGTGCCAATGAGTGGGAAGACCAGAACGGGACTTCCAAGAGACGAACGACTGTTTCATCAACAGTAATCTCACTAGAGGTTTTGATATATCTAGAGAAAATCAAAACTCGAGTGGGATTTAATTGACTATTACACGACTAGAAGAAAGTATATAAAGATTAGAAGTAACGAAGTACTCCAATACAATAAAATATTGACTTACGAAAATACAACTGTCTTCAAATGTATTATTGTACCATCTCAACATTACAAATATTACGCTAGATGCATGCTAGATGGCAGTAGTGTCTTTATACAGACACTGTAATGATTACTATTCAATAAATCTTAATATTAAACAATCTCTGATACGTGACTATCCATAATATCATATAGCAGAAGTTCTTTTTATCCTATCAGAGCAGAAGCTATAACATAACCTAACTAATATACACAAGTGTTAGAAAAGTTTTAATTAACGACGATGACATAAAAAATAAACATGAATAATTTTAAAAGGAATAATTATTGAATGTACAATTTTCAAATTTGAATGTGGTTGGTGGTTCAATTGATGTTATATTGGACGTGTGCGTAATAGAAGTGGAACTCGTTGATTTAGGCCTACATGGTGTATTCAACTTATTCAGAATTTCCGAATGAATAATTTTAAAAGGAATAATTATTGAATGTACAATTTTCAAATTTGAATGTGGTTGGCGGTTCAATTGATGTTATATTGGACGTGTGCGTAATAGAAGTGGAACTCGTTTATGTAGGCCTACATGGTGTATTCAACTTATTCAGGATTTCCGAATGGTGCTCTTCATTTATTTGTAAATCGGATTTCAGAAGATGCATAGGTATGATCAGTGATTTTTATTAATTCTTGTTCTTGAATGCCAATGCGAGTCATATTTGAAACTGCTGTGCATCGACTGGAGTGGTTTGTAATTTTCTATTTTTTTTTTTTGACGTCCAGACCAGCGCAGTTTCAAATGTTGGCAAACAAAGAAACAAATGCTAGGGACGCGATAAAATTAAACAAATGCTAGGGACGCGATAAAATTGTGAGATAAGCAGCCATGATTGGTTGAAATAGTCCTTTCGTACCTTTTATTGGTCAAAAGTAGTATAACGTAGTAAAAGTGTAATAGTCAAATAAAACTTCTACAAAAATAAGTTAATACACAGACAATAATGCGTTAATGCAAGATAATTCCAATATATCGGAATGACTTGTAAGAAAGATCTTGTTAGCATCAACATTGTCAGTACTTCGATTATTGTGACGTTTTGTTAAGTGACCTAAGTTCTGAACTGTCAGTCAAGTTACAGCGAGCTCAGAATATGTGCGTCAGATACGTGTGCAACATCCGACGATATGATCACATATCACCGTACTTCGCAAGTCTCTCGTGGCTCCGACTTAAAGAACGGAGAACTTTACACTCTTTGTCTTTACTCTTTCGAATTCTGCACACCTCAACACCAAATTACCTTTCGTCTCGTTTCTCTTATCTATACTCTAACCACGACGTAAATACCAGATCACTTATCTGTGGCACGCTAAATATACCTCTTCATAGAACATCTTGTTATTCCTCATCTTTTACAATATCCACCTCACGTCAATGGAATTCCTTGTCACAAAGTATCTGGGGCTGCAAGATAACAAACACCTTTAAGAACAGCTTAAAAGATAACCTTATTAGCATTTCACTCCAATCATACTCATTTTAACTATCACTGACTGCACTGTTGCTTTTTTCTTTAGACATCATTCTGATTGTGCTGTATTTTCAAAATTGTCTCATAATAATCTCTTTCTATTATCTAATATCATTTGAAATATATTAACATTCTATGTATTTTAGTTTAATTCTGCTACACAGTTTTTTTTTTTTTTTTTTATTTATTTATTTAATAATAACATATACATAAAAAACGTTACATTAAAATACCCCGAAAGAGCAAAGCTCGTGTTCGGGGACAGTTCCGTTACATAGATACACATACTTTGTAGACAAAATACTTAAGAAAAAAGCTCACATAAAGATTGTAATAAAATTAGTAAATAATAATACTAATAATAACTGAGTGAAAAAAGAGACGATGTTTAGATTGATGGATTAATATTAAATTATTATTAGTAGTATAATTAGTGCAGGTCATGTTGAGATAGTAACCAAGATAAAATAGTAAAATACACTTAGGATAGAAATAAACTTGTTTTACAATATATGGTACATAATATATATACAGGGAAGTCTGTCATATAAATTTTTTAATTCTGGATCTGAAAATTTCATTGCTTAAAGTAGTCAATTCTGGATGAAATTTTATTATCGAATTATATAGCCGTGGACCATAATTTGTACTGTGTAGTAAAGCAGCAGATGTGAGATATTTAGGTTCAACTAATTTAAGAATTTCATTTCGTCTCGTATTATGAGCATGTGGCTGAGCTACAAATTTCGTTCTATTTTTATGATAGAATTTCAGTAAAGAGTATTCATAAATTTGGTCAATTCTAAAAACATTCAATTCAGAATGGATCAAATTTGTTGGATAATCCAGTCGCCTTTTCAAACAAATTTTGATTATACGTTTTTGCAACATAATTAGAGGAAAAAGAGCAGTTTTTGTAATGCCTCCCCATCCAATTATACCATATTGGATAACAGATTCAACTAGAGCCAAATAAACCAAACGTAATACGTGAGTAGGCAAGTAATGGCGAAGGTTTACAAATTTGTAAATTGTTTTACGTATTCTGTTACATAAAAAGGTGATTTGTCTATCCCATTTCAAGTGCTGATCAACAATAATTCCCAGGTATTTCACATCTACAGATTCTTTCAGGCAAGGGCATTTACAGGTTGTAGAGAGTTTACAAAATGAGTTGTGGATTATTAATTTTAAATGAGAAAGTGATTTCAATTTGTTCAATCCAGAGACTGTTAAAGAAAATGGCACCAAAGTAGTTTTAGTTATATTTAGAGATAGCAAATTTGCATCAAGCCAGTTTTTGATAAAATTTATACCTACATTGGCATGTTTATAAGTGTCCTCCCAAGTTAAACCACTGAAAATCACCACCGTATCATCAGCGTAAGAATAACAGGAGCCATTATGTACTTTCAAATCAATGTTTAATAAATCATTAATATATATTAAAAATAGAATAGGACCTAAAATTGTTCCCTGAGTTTATTTCAGTGTTTAATTAACAGTTCATAGTATTTTGTTGTTTAATTCGTAAATAACTCTTGTATGCATGTAACTCTCATCTAAATCAAATTGTTGAATTCTTTGTAAGTTCATGCATATGTATATACACTTTTTGCTGGTTGAGTGGAAGAGAAGGCCTTACGGCCTTAACTCTGCCAGCTAAAATAAATTATTATTATTATTATTATTATTATTATTATTATTATTATTATTATTATTATTACTATTATTATAAAGAGGACAATTTAACGTGTTTGGACTGTTTTCAGTTAACCCACAGAAAATTCGCACGGATTCATTACAATTATATGCAGTCGAACGTCGGATGAGACTGTCTATGAATAATAGTTAAACAATAAAGAGGAATATCTCTACCGACATGACGTAACTGGATGGTTGCGGCACGTGCCACCCCCACGAAACTGATTTTGTAGGTCTCCATTCTGGGTAATGGAACTCTTAACATGCTTCTCAAAACTCTTTATTATGGGCTTTCTTATTGACGTCATGGCGAATGGACTGCTCCACGGTCACCCAGTGGCTTGTAAGGAAGCAGATCTGCGATACTGGCTGTGTAGCGTGATCCAGTGAATTTTTCAACAACGACACGGGTTCGACGAACCTTATCACAAGCGGCTTGATAGCTGTATGGCATGCAGCAACAGCATGGCCGAGTATCGAGAGTTAAAAAAATGAAACGAATTACGAATTTCACCCTTCAAGCTAGATATGAACGTGTTGAACCCGTACGAAGCAATTGTGGCTTTCTGAAGACAAGACAGTTTGAAGTTTTGGTGAAACTGCGATATTGTATGTATATATTTATTCACACTGCAATGGGTATATACCCGGTGGCAGTGGTAACTAATTACACTCAATAATGACAATTAATTAAAAATACAATTAATGATAATACTAATAATTAATACTAATAATAATAATAATAACAACAACAACAACAACAGGGAATATACTAAATTAAATGAAACGATCACTTAAAATAACATTTGAAATATTCTAATTTGTATCTTAAAACTAAGATCGAACTAAAACCCACGAGTATATGTTCATATCTGCACAAGTACCTTTCAACACTACACTCATTTCGCTGTCAACTCACTCACTGCACTGGAACTACGACACATTTCACTGATTTCACTAACACTTCAAAAACATTTCACTGTTCAAATATTTTGCACTGCCACTATAACCTATAAAGCTTCAATGACAGGAACACGTTTCACTTACACAGCACACTTCACTGACACGACATACTTCTTCACTGATACAACACACTTCACTGACACAACATAATTCTTCACTGATACAACACTTCAATAACAACACATCATTTACACCCTTTAAGTACTGTGTATAATTACCGTCTATTAGTAAGGTCCTTAAGCCTATTTTTAAATGCATTTTTGGTTGTTGGTAAAGCCTTTAGTAAGTCTGCAGGTAAAGCATTCCAGTCCCTGATAGTACGATTGAGAAAAGAAAACTTCCCAGTGTCCGTCCTCTGCCTTCTTTCCCTCAATTTATATGAGTGGTCGTTCCTTGAAGAGTAATTTGGCGGCTGCAACCTATTTTTTATTTCTCTCCAGGCAGGCTCACCTCTGTATGTTTTGAACAGTGCGCATAAACTAATTCGCGTTCTCCTGTCCGTGAGTGTGTCCCATTTTAATGGTGAATTTTTCCGACAACACTTAAGAGCCCGTTTTTGAATCTTTTCCAGTGTCTTAATATGTTCTAATCTGTAAGGATCCCAACATGCAGCACCATATTCCATTACTGGACGTACTAGTGATTTATATGCAATCTCTTTGGATTTATCAGAACCTTTTCTTAGTACCCTCATCACAAAGTGTAACGCTCTCCATGCTTTTCCCGCTGTATGTGTAACGTGTTCCCCCCAGCCGAGATCGCTGCTAAATGTTATTCCGAGGTATTTACATTTGTTAACTTCCGGAATGGTTTCACCCCCTAACGTATACGATGCGACTATTTTATTTCTTTTCCATGTAAAGCTGATGGCTTTGCTCTTTAGAGAATTTATTTTCATTTTGTTGGCTATTCTCCCACATCACACACGGGGAATAAAACTTAAACAACTTAAAATGACATCAACATTTTAATACACACAATATTAATCAGAATCACGCGAAAGTTGCATAAGGTAACATAATTAGCAAAGCAACATCTCTAGCACGACCTGCACCCCTCTGAGCATGATCAGTCCCGTTTTTTTTTATCTCAGTGCCTCAATTACAGAGAGTATTAAAAATTCGTAGAATCACTAGCATTGTGGAAACATATCAAATTAAACAGAAAATTCAAAATATTAATATGGCATAAAAATGAATTTTTCACCAACACCATCTTTCATCCTCCCCTTGTCGAAGTTACAAAATAATCACTGAGATCTCCTAGCAACAACTGTCTGCAGGACTTCAAATGGAATGTAAAGTTGCATGAAATTGAAAAAGGGGGCAAATTGTGTATTTTCACTTGTTTTCTGTACTCTCTCTCCCAGCATATAGTAGTAGCACTCACGTAAATAGAAACTGGCTCTTACGTCGATTCAGATGGCAATCCCTGCATTAAAAGAAGACGAAAAAGGAGGTCTAATAGGATGCGAGTAAATAGGCCTACGAAATTTTTTCAATTTTATTGTTAATGAATTTTTTTCTGTAACAAAGGAGCAAAATACTTCTACTGCAATTGAATTGGTCATTGCTAGAAGGCCCTTTGTCCAAAAATGTTAGTTCTGAATAAATCGAAAAAAAGTGTTTTAAGAAATACTAATCTTCGTAGAGCAATGTGGTGACTGTCCATCATAAAGGTATATTTGTGCTTTCTGGAAGCACAATTTTTATTTTGTTGTCATATGTAGTTTGTATAATATTATTAATTAAAAATTCAAATTTAAGGGCCTTTTAGCAGTGAACTTGAAATAATTTCACATTTGGTTAAAAATGGAGTACTGTAATAAAATACAGGATTGTAAATTAAATAAACTACCATTATTTCAAGTTAAAAGTATATTTCTCTTCTTAGAATATATTTTAATTGCGTATTACAAAGTTTTAGGCCCTTGTTTTAAATCTAACTTGACGATTTCATTCTGTATTTTCTCTATGTTCTGCTAGTGGAGAATTTACAACTTTCTCATAATAAGGTAACTGTTCATGGGGAATGTAGCATAGAATTTTCTTGATATCCTGCATTTTGTCTGGGTTGATTGCAATCAATTCATCATAAGTAGGACGTTGGGGGAGGACTATGTTTTCAATTCCAGGTAGACAAAGAGCAAAGGTATGCCTAATATAACCATCAATGAACTTGGATGTTGAAACAATATGAGGAAGAGTGGCATTGTACATATATTCATAATAACTCGCAGGGGCGAATGACAACTTCGAACACCGAGGTACCTTTCTACCATAAGATTCTACAGAAAGACCTCTTTTGTAAAACATGGGCCACCAGTTAATGAGTGACTTTATTTTTGTGCATGCATAAATATTTTATATAGCCTATAAAGATTTTTGTGGCCTAAGAAATAAAATTTTTATGCAATATTCATTTACGTCAGTGATTCAGTGTAAATATTCTGAACTTACCTACAATCCTCACCAGTTCGTCTTTCAGCCACCAATTCTCCAGAGTAAGTCACATGTTCAGTGCCTTTAACTTTGGCTTTCTTTAATATATTTCGTTTCCAACTGCAAGTATCACTACATCTCTTTTTGCTTTTCAAACTCTCAGTCTCCATTTTAATTAGTCGAAATTGCGTATAATATAATAATTTGTATTAAAACGCAAATAAAGATCAGAGCAGAATAAACAGACCGCTTCAAACAATGAAGATAGCTGATAGTATAGTAAGTATAAAGGTTTGTCATCAGATGGAAACGCCGCTAAATGACAAGTTCACAGCTAGAAGGCCCTCTGTCCTGGAGTAAGGGCATTTTAGCATGACACGAAAAATGAAATGCTCAACTGTGCGTGTGTATGAAGGCTTGAGGAAAGTCCTTTTAGCACAGATTGTGTATTTATGAGTAAGGATGTTGAATCTGTAGTTAACTCATTTTTGCAAAAATACGGAGAAAGGGCCTTTTAGCAATGACCAATTCAATTAATATTAGAGGAGAAAAATTCGCTCCGGTGCCGGTGATCGACCCCGGGTCCTTGGTTCTCGGTTCTTGATTATGTGTAATTTTCTACTTTATTTTATATATTATGTAACTGATCTTGTCTATTGTAATTTCCTACTATATTTTATGTAATTCCTAAGTTATTCTCTTTTGTGTTGCTTTGTAATCAAATTTTGTATCTCATGTATTTGTATTATTGAAACCTGGTTGAGTGGAAGAGAAGGCCTCATGGCCCTAACTCTGCCAGGCAAAATAAACGTACTAATACTACTACTACTACCAAGCGCTCTCACCATTGAGCTACGCCGAAGTCCAATCCACAGCACCGGATCGAACCCCCATCCTTCAGTGTTTTTCCCTTTGTGGCCTGACTCCAAGTTGGGCATGTATGTTGACATTTTATTAATATTAATTGTTACCATAACAGATATATTCCGTAGGACCAAAAAATAATAATCTTTAGTAAATTCTTCTAGCAACAGTGCATATTTCTGTACAGATTACTGTGGCATCCCGGCCACCAAGTCACTCAACTGAGTGCGCTCCTTGTATAATGGCAGTTGACTTAATAAAATGTCAACATACATGCCCAACTTGGAGTCAGGCCACAAAGGGAAAAACACTGGAGGAGGGGGGTTCGATCCGGTGCTGTGGATTCGAATTCGGCGTAGCTCAATGATGAGAGCGCTTGGTGGGACCAAGGATCCGGGCCGGACCGAATTTTTCTCCTCTAATATTGTTACTATAACAGATATATTCTGTAGGATCAAAAAATAATAATCTTTAGTAAATTCTTCTAGCAACAGTGCACATTTCTGTACAGATTACTGTGGAATCCCGGCCACCAAGTCACTCAACTGAGCGCGCTTCTTGTATAATGGCAGTTGACTTAATAAAATGTCAACATACATGCCCAACTTGGAGTCAGGCCACAAAGGGAAAAACACTGGAGGAGGGGGGTTCGATCCGGTGCTGTGGATTGGACTTCGGCGTAGCTCAATGATGAGAGCGCTTGGTGGGACCAAGGATCCGGGTTCGACCCCCGGCGCCGGACCGAATTTTTCTCCTCTAATATTGTTACTATAACAGATATATTCTGTAGGATCAAAAAATAATAATCTTTAGTAAATTCTTCTAGCAACAGTGCACATTTCTGTACAGATTACTGTGGAATCCCGGCCACCAAGTCACTCAACTGAGCGCGCTTCTTGTATAATGGCAGTTGACTTAATAAAATGTCAACATACATGCCCAACTTGGAGTCAGGCCACAAAGGGAAAAACACTGGAGGAGGGCGGTTCGATCCGGTGCTGTGGATTGGACTTCGGCGTAGCTCAATGATGAGAGCGCTTGGTGGGACCAAGGATCCGGGTTCGACCCCCGGCGCCGGACCGAATTTTTCTCCTCTAATATTGTTACTATAACAGATATATTCTGTAGGACCAAAAATAATAATCTTTAGTAAATACTTCTACTGCAGCGAAATGAAACCCCTTCAGCTCCTCGCGCGCTCACATCGATTGTTTTACACGGATCATCTTCATTTTGCCACAGGATTCAAAATTGACTGCAGCAGCCGCGTTTTGAACATGCGTCCTTTGGGTAGTTATGCCGGCCAGTTATAACTGACAGGTCTTAGAAGTTTATATTTGACCTTAGCGGGGGCTAGCCTCTTCCCAAATCCATGATCTTTTTCTTGATTCCATACATGAAGTAATTGTTCACTACAGTTCATGAAATGGATAGAAATGACCACACACAACTCAGAAAATATCCATCCAATTTTTTCATAAGGTAAATAAGCCTATGTTTATCGTAAAATTATTGAAAAGTCTTTTTGTTATAAAGATTATTGGTTTAAGTTGATCTTAACTGACATAAATATCTCCAAAGAGATTCTGAAATAATACTTTCCCTTCGGAATATGTATGATAAGAACTTTCTTGTGTTAAATTTTAACGTACCTTGTTAACATGTTTCGACCTATTTTGGGTCATCTTCGGGACTGGTCGTTGTTGGTCTTGGCGCCTCTTGTTTCCTCTGAGGGTGCGTTCGTAGTGTAGAGTCAAAGAGTGTATGTGTTGAGTTGTGTGTTGAGAATATCGTTGGGGTGTGTTTTCGTGTGTCTGTATATTTCATATTGTTCTAGTGTGTTGAGTTTCTGGCTTTTTGGTTGGATGTGCAGTATTTCATATCTGTGTTGATGTCTCTGTAGGTGTGGTTAGCATTTATGATGTGTTCTGCATATGTGGAGGTGTTTTGTAGTTTTGTTATGGCTGTGATGTGTTCTTTGTAACGTGTTTGAAATGATCTGCCTGTCTGTCCTATGTAGAAGTTGTTGCAGGTGTTACATTTGAGTTTGTATACGCCTGTGTGGTTGTATTTGTTTGTTTGTGTTGTTTGTGTGTTGAGATGTTTTTGTAGAGTGTTATTTGTTCTGTATGCGATGTTGTAATTTAATTTCTTGAATGAGGTTGCAATTTGGTGTGTGTTTTTGTTTTCGTATGTTAGTGTGATGTATTTTTTGTGTTCTTGTGACATACATATAAAACTGCAACCTCATTCAAGAAATTAAATTACAACATCGCATACAGAACAAATAACACTCTACAAAAACATCTCAACACACAAACAAACAAACAAACAAACAAATAAAATCACACAGGCGTATACAAAACTCAAATGTAACACCTGCAACAACTTCTACATAGGACAAACAGGCAGATCGTTTCAAACACGTTACAAAGAACACATCACAGCCATAACAAAATTACAAAACACCTCCACATATGCAGAACACATCACAAATGCCAACCACACCTCCAGAGACATCAACACAGACATGGAAATACTGCACATCCAACCAAAAAGCCAGAAACTCAACACACTAGAACAATATGAAATATACAGACACACGAAAACACACCCCAAAGATATTTTCAACACACAACTCAATTTCAAAACACAGACACTCTTTGACTCTACACTAAGAACACACCCACACAGGAAACAAGAGGCGCCAAGACCAACAACGACCAGTTCTGAAGATGGCCCAAAATAGGTCGAAACATGTTAAGGTAGTTAACCCCTTCCAGCCAAAATGAAATTGAAAATTAAAAAAAATATATATATATTTTGACATGAAGGAGAAACGCTGCCCGATAGTGTTTTGTTTCGGGATTTCAGGGGTGCCAGCTTCTTAAAAATAACTAAGAATATGGCTATGATAACATATGCACATGCAAATCACAGAAACCTGCAGAAAAGTATATTCTATTATCCATGTGCTAAAAAGGATAAATGTTCATCTCCCCTCTTGCTTAAAAAAGTCCCATGTGCAGACCCTTGTATTTCCCTATTTTGACTATGCTGACATTTTTACTGACTGACCTCTCCAGCGACAACAAAACGAAACTTCAACGTGCTCATAATTTGTGTGAACGTTTTGTAAGCAATGTTCGTAAATATGATCATATTACCCCATCCCTGGAAACAATAGGTTGGCTTAAAGTAGATAAGAAAAGAAATTTACATTCACTTCTCCTTCTCTTCGAAATCTTGAACTCTTCTATTCCTTCGCACCTGTCGTCTCGCTTCACTTACCTTTCTTCCCACCACAATCTGAACACACGCTCTCGTCATGAAACAACACTAACAATACCATCCCATCGCACCTCCTCATACTCATCCTCTTTCACAATAGCCATGCCAAGACTCTGGAATTTGCTACCTGCTAGCATCAGGAACTGTCGAAATAAAATTGAATTCAAACGAAAACTTACTAGGCACTTGGTCAGCAATTGATTTCTTGTAAATAGTTTCTTTAATCTATCACAAAATATTTCAAATTCAGTAATTTCATCACTATACAATTTTCTTATTGTAGATTTAATTTGTAATTCAGTAAATATAAAATATTCTTTGTTTCTCTATGATAAATTATCTAGCTTTAATTATTCAGGTAATCTTTTCGTACTTTGATTTTATTGTAATTGTAATTGTAAATTTAATACTAATTTTGTAATGTTATTTGTAATTGTAATTATAAATTTAATACTAATTGTAATTTTATTGTTCATATTGTAGTTGGAATCTCCTGGTAGAGGGGCAGAGAAGGCCTGACGGCCTTATCTCTACCAGGTTAAATAAATAAATACTAATACTAATATGGAGTCATTTGGCATTTTACATGCATTCTCAGAGCAGGTAAAGTGTATGATGCCATATGGAATCATTGGGCTGGAAAGGGTTAAAATTTAACACAAGAAAGTTCTTATCATACATATTCCGAAGTGTTAAAAGTTGTGTAATCAAGATGTATAATACTTTCTCCCTTGAAAGCTAATGCTGAAGCTGGGTCCGCACACGTTACCTCGAGGTCCAGGTCCTCGAAGCTGTCGCTCAGGCAGTTGGCGGGCTCCTCCGTCACGACGGCCGTTGTCGGCAGTCTCTTGGCGGTCGGCTTGTAGCCCATGATCTCCGGCTCGCGGAACGAGAGCTTCTTCCTCGGCCTGTCCAGGGCCACGGGCTCCTTGGCGTCTGTTCTCCCCTTCAGCATCGCACTACATTATCCAACACTGCGATCCTCACTTCTCAGCACACTTTTCCCCATGTGTCACATGTTCGCGCACGACCCTCACCATTAAACCGAGTTCAGACACATAATTAGGGGCTGGAACTTCGATACCAGGAAGAATTCTACGATGCAACACGTCTAGAATTAATTGTAGATATACAGAGATACTGTCATCCTCTGAGGAGTTTAGTGCTGAGAGGAATGCGGTTCCGACTAGTCTAGCGCGGTACTGGAGTGGGAGGGAACAGTGACAGCGGCAGTCTGGAAGGATGTACAATCACACTGAAAACATACGCCCAATTTACGAGAGCAGTATGCCTATTAGTTTTCTAACGTATTTTTGGCGAGATAGAGATACAACCATTCGTACTTACGTGTTCAGAGAAGGAAATTATTGTAGAAAATTTTATTTATTTATTTATTATTTATTGTGGTGAAGTTAAGGCCATTACACCACCAGAAATACAAATACAATAAAATAAATAAAAATAAAAATCATAATAAAACTACAATAATATAAATGAAAAGAATAATCATACTATAAAATTTAGTGATTAGTAGAATTGAATTAAATTTGTAAAGTAATCAATTTGAATATACTGTACTGCTGAACTCACTTGAGAAGTAAAACTACTTGATTTGTATTTTAAGATATCACCAACAAATGATTTTCGCATGACATTATAGGAATCTGTTTTTCACGATACCAATCACACATATTCTCAAATTTCAATAGAATAAAACCAAAACCTTTTCCACAGCATGTTTCCTAAAAAATGACTTGTAACGGTAAAATATTTAATATGAGTAATTCATATACTGTAATATTAACATAGCTAACATCAGGAAGATGTTTGAGCAAAAATTGCAACAATAAGTTATATTTAATATATTAATAACAAAACCATATAGGCCTAGATAAACAATATGTATATGAAATATTCACACACTACTACAAACTGAAGACTGCATATTTTTGGACGATTAATACTTCCCACTCCGCTCGGCTCGGCTTGGCTGTAGCAACAAAAGAATCTACCTGCAACCCCCCGCACCGATGGCAAGAATACCTCAGGTCCAGCGCTAAACTCGTCGGAGGAAGACAGTAGATAGTATGGGCGATTCTAAAGGAAGAACACGTATCTTAAGGCCCATTCACAATGAAAATTAAACATAACCGTAACATAAACACAGAAGTTTGCGCCCAGGCTACCAAATGGGATCATTCACAAGCATTGACATAAACATTACCGTAAGACGTTAACATGAAAGTTTGCAAACTTCAAACTTTCATGCTTATGCTTACGTGATTTGCAAACAGAACACAATCGTGGAGCGCTGAAGTATGCGACAGAATATGAGGAAATGGCGTCGTTGTTATGTTTCCATGGTTACCAAGTATGTTTGCTGTTATGCTTATGTTCCCATCGTGAATGATGGTATGACTTCTTGATTTTACCGTAACGTTTTTATTCTTAAGTTAACGCTTACGTTATGTTTCATTTTCATTGTGAATGAATCTCTACGCTTCTTAGTTTTTGGTAACGGTATCGCGTATGAAGAATGGATGTTTCAGAGAAATGTTAACTTCTTCAGGTCGTCTTGACACATTTGCGCCTCGCGGAGGGAGGGGCGGGCTTCGAGTACGTCACTGGGGCATTGCTCAGATCGCAGTCACGCTACGAAGAGGTCCTCGAGTCTGTAACAAACGTCCGAAAATAGCGCTCTTCAAGGAAACCGACCGGTTAAAAATATTAGGCTGAGAGCGAGTCGCTCAACACAGGTGCGCGGACCAAGTCATTAGCCGTTGTGACACTTCGCTTCTCCTAGCATTGTTCTTGGGCTCAAGTGGGTCAGAAACAGCTGTCTGACTATCGCAATAGCCTGACTATTCGGATCGACGTCGTCATCCAGTCGTCACTAGGCTGGCCGTTGACTTATGGGCGGAGCTAAGCTGCAGTTACATTCTTCAAATCGAAAAATCGAAAGAGAATTGGGAGGAAAAATTTTAAAAGGTACGCAAAACGCGACCTTGCAAGGGGTTGGGGGCTGTACAAAACTAAATATGTGAGCTCCAAGCCTGTTGGCCACTAGTATCACTCCGGGTTACGCTGCTCCACTGAAGGAACTCTAGAAAATTTTGAAGGGGAAGCCGAAATTGGACGTAACCTCTTAGGTACCACATACGCGAGGGGGACTGAGATTTGATCAAGTGATCACGGAACGGGAAGAGGAAGAGCTGGCTGGTGTTTGCCGTTAGGATGGCAAGATGCTGTCATCTGTTGTTCGATGACAAAGCATGTGAAGGCCGTCGGAAGAAGCGCCGTGAAATCTAATCTGCAATTTGAGAGGTCCCTGTCCTTTCAATTGCGACTAATTGAGTGACCTCGTATATTTAATAGACAATTTATAGGTTCTGAACTAGGGCATACGTCGTTTATAATAAAGGGGAATATATATGGGGAAGGGCATATAGGTCCGTGGCCCATTTCTTATAGGGCTCATCCCGACATTTGTCTTACGCCTGAGGAAAACCACGGAATACCTTAGGCAGGATGAGTTGTCTCATATATAAGAGACTAGCCAATTTGGCTATTATGTAGGAGGTGATTGTTGTCATGAGCCTTGTTGATTTGTCTCAATTCCGAGACCAGCCATTTGGTTATATGATGGCTCAATTGCGAAGAGGGGGGAGAGATGTAATTGTTAATTAATTTAGAGTTAATTAGGGAGATTCATGGGGATATGAGTGCAGGTCCGTGGCCCATTTCTTTTAGGGCTCATCCCGACATTTGTCTTAGCGCCTTAGGAAAACCACGGAAAAACCTTAGGCAGGATGAGTTGTCTCAATATCAGAGACTAGCCAGTTGGCTTACATTCTTCACAACTTCCTTCTTACTTTATAGACCGTAAGGGTCAAACCTAACTATTACTACAATATTTAGCTTATGGATTATAGTGATATTCTAGTTATTTGGTTGAATTTTCTTATGCCAACTTTTTTTCGAACTTCGGAACTGGACAAATATGACAACTGGCAGTTACGCTGACAGCATCGCCTGCCTTCCAAAAAAAAAAAAAAAACTGCTGACGCTCATGAAACGAAAGACACCAGTGAGTGTTATTTTAGATTAACATACATACATACATACATACATACATACATACATACATACATACATACATACATACAGGGACATCATTTTATTTTTACTAACATTTCTAATATTAACCTGGCTATACCTTTGGATTAACGATTGAAAACCGTTTGCTACCCTCTCCCACGACTGGAGTTCGATGATACTGGCGTAAAATGCAAACAAATCACTTTGCTAGGTATAGGGGGAAAGAAAAGTAGCCCATCAATTTACGTAAACTAGGAAATATCGCGATTTTGAGTTTGATAATTTTCATTAGGTTTTTGTTTAATCAAAATACAGTACAGTATTAACAATAAGTGTTTTTACTCACGAACTGAGCTGTCCATGTGGACGTATTCATTATGCAGTGTATATTATTCTGTCTACAGCACATTAGCGTACAATATAGAGAATGAAGTTGAATTGAAAAATAATCATAATATGACATTTAAACACATTTTTGAAAAAAGTGGCCGTTCACTTCGATACAGGCTTCAGTTCTAATGTGCATATTATCGCACTGTTGACTATTGTACCTAATCCCAATTACCAGTTTCGTCCTTCGTACGAGTAACTCATGTGGAAATAATTCTGTACCTATCCTATAAAAGAGTACCTTACGTGCTGTAAATTCAATCTTCACTTCTGCCCGACCCGAAAAGACAAAATTACTCAGACATGCTATCTACTGTCCGTCCAAATGGTTACGTAGCAGGCGGGAACTCACGTGACAATTAATTAACTTGGCCCTTTTATTTAAGTTATTTTAAACAGTTGTATAATATTTCGTAGACATCCAATCCTTAACAGAAATTAATGTTTTCAGAAAAGAGCTAAGACAGCCCAGCCACTAGCCTTTACAGAGAGGTGAGCAGAAGCGGGTGGGGAAAACCGAGCTACGACGTAGGCAAACGGACGACAGTACCTGTGCGAAAATGATTCAATATTGAAAGCTGTTTCGTCACTAGAAAATGCGAACATATTTCTGGAACGTACTATACTCACTAACTCAGTACTGTTTGACTGCATGCACGCGGCCTCGGTTCTGTGTGGAGGACAGTTGGAACTCCATTAGTAGAGGGGGTGGGAATGAAGTACATTCAAAAACTCAGGTACAATAAAAATTGAAGTAAAAATAAAATGATGTCCCTGTACATACATACATACATACATACATACATACAGTGAGGGAAGTGAGACGGTATGCGCCGGTATGGAATACCGCCAATGGTTGCTATGGCCAGAAAACATACCGTCACTGAAAAAAAAAAAGTGATTCGTAAAAATTTGTTTATACAGGGACATCATTTTATTTTTACTTCAATTTTTATTGTACCTGAGTTTTCCAATGTACTTCACTCCCACCCCTTCTACTAATGAAGTTCAACCGTCCTGCACACAGATCCAAGACCGCATATACAGTCATAGTAGCCTTACGGTCATAGTAAACAGTACGTTCCAAAATTATGTTCGCGTTTTCCAGTAACGAAAGAGCTTTCAATATTGAATCATTTTCGCACAGGTACTGGCAACCATTTGCCTACGTCGTATCCCGGTTTCCCCCACCAGCTTTTATTCGCAGCTAGTGGCTGGGCTGTCTTAGCTCTTTTCTGAGAACATTAATTTCTGTTAGGATTTGGACGTCTATGTAATATTATACAACTGTTTAAAATAACTTAAATAAAAGGGCCTCGTTAAGTAATTAACTGTCACGTGATTTCCTCCCTTTCTACGACCCTACGACATAACCACTTGGACGGACAGTAGATAGCATGTCTGAGTAATTTTATCTTTTCGAATCGGGAA
Organism: Periplaneta americana; assembly: GCF_040183065.1. NCBI lineage: Eukaryota > Metazoa > Arthropoda > Insecta > Blattodea > Blattidae > Periplaneta > Periplaneta americana. The sequence continues at coordinate 6,175,912 of NC_091124.1, read as the reverse complement.
GAAGTGAAGATTGAATTTATAGTACGTAAAGTACTCTTTTATAGAGAAGGTACAGAATTATTTCAACATGAGTTACTAGTTACGAAGGACGAAACTGGTAATTGGGATTAGGTACAATAGTCTATAGTGCGATAATATGCACATTAGAACTGAAGCCCGTATCGTAATGAATGACCACCAGTTTAAAAAATGTGTTTAAATATCCATATTATGATTATTTTTCAATTTAACTTCATTCTCTATATTGTACGCTAATGTGCTGTAGACAGTATAATATACACTGCATAATGAATACGTCCGCATGGACAGCTCAGTTCGTGAGTAAAAACACTCATTGTTAATACTGTACTGTATTTTGATTAAACAAAAACCTAATGAAAATTATCAAACTCAAAATCGCAATATTTCCTAATTTAAGTAAATAGATGAACTACTTTTCTTCCCTCCTATACCTAGTAAAGTGATTTGTTTGTATATTACGCCAGTATCATCGAACTTCAGTCGTGGAAGGGGGTAGCAAGCGGCGTTGATCCAGAGGTATAGGCAAGTTAATATTAAAAACGTTAGTAAAAATAAAATGATGTCCCTGTACCTACTGAAGTCGGATGCAAGTGGAAGTGAAATTGAAGTGACATTCCTGAAGATGGCGAGTGGTGAGACCGCGGCTCATTCCATTAGGGGTGAGCAAAAAGGCTCATTACGGACGGTCCATGCCTCTTTCGTTAGGCACGTCTATACTACTATCTCACGGGAAGGAGTGCATCATGAAATATAATCCTTACAAAATTGTTCAACTAGGAAGTCCAATTACATTTGCCGGGATTTGAACTACTCCCTCTGATGTTCCGTGAACGTTAAGGAACTTAAAACTGTCCTCCCGCTACCACTCAGATCCAACTACACGTCACAGCCTGCCTGTGACGTCAGCAAGCGACTACTTCTTATTGCTTGGAAGCTTTTATTTGCGGTCTCGCCGACTATGCCAACACATCCACGGCCATTGCCAGATCCTGCGGCCGGGCCCGACCTTACCCACCATCTCCTCTCTCTCTCTCTCATCAACGCAATTTCAATTAATCAATTAAACAGAGAGATGGAAAAGAAATATTGGCAGAGACCGACCGGAGGTTCGGAGCAGTATTGAGTTAACACGTAACTATCAATAAAAACACATCGGGTTGTCAACTACCAGGGGTAAGGAGGGAGGAAGCTGATGATACGGGCTATTCCATCTCAAATCGACCGAAATATAGAGAAAATTGACCTTGCAATTTTCAAATAAAATGAAACTTTTTCTGTCCGTTGACAACTGTGATACAATGCTTTGTGCAAAGTTTGAGGCATCAGAACTTCATAGTGTTTAAATTAAAAATATTTAAATTCATCGTATTTTCATAAAATTAGCAACTTTAAACTGTTGTAGCTCCGAAGCCCTTTCACCCAGTGATCAAAATCATGGTTTATTTTGATGCTGAGAAATTAAAGTTTATATTGACATATAAACAGCTTTTCTTAGTTTTTATGGAAATGAAGAAATTTAGATTTTTCCTCATTAAGACTCCTTTGACCACGAAAAAATATTTTTAAAATATATGGTTAGATTCCGCTTTGAAAGTACAAATAAACACACATTTTTTTACTGGTGCACCGTTGATAAGAAAGTATTGCAAATATCAAATAAAGAAAATAAATAGTACGCGCGTGAACTAACCAGCTGACTGTGAGGCGGGAGCTAGCCGAGATAAAGAAGGCCAGGAGAGAAACACGTGACGTTTCGTCTAGTAGTGCATAGCTGGGCTAGCTTTATCACAAGTTTTCATAAACACAGGAGTAAAATGACGCCCAACGCTTGCTTATCTTCAGATCTCGGCCAGTGCGTGCAGTACTGCCCCGTTCAAGTCCAGGCGTGTGAATATAATTTATTTAATACCCTCGAAACTTATTGCCGAGCCACTAAGCAATCAATGCCGAATCCCTCTTAATAATGCAAGGTTTTTTCTCAATATTTTTTACATTTTTACAAATGGGCAAAAAGCCTAAAAGTAAGTAAAATCAGATTATCTGTCTCTTTGTATATAATAAAAATAAGGATTACTTCTTAACATAACCCACCAAATGTCAGCTTCAAAATGAGCTCCCGTTCAATGTTCTGCAATAAATGGTTCCAGAGTTCTGAGCGCTGAAAGAGGCTTGTTTTTATAAAATACGCTAAATTTGTCGCTCAACAATACGAAAACCGTTTGACTTTCGATAGTATATTTTTGAAAATGCACTCTCCTCAGCACCTTGTATAAATAGGGAAAAAATTAGAGTATTAAAAAAATGCGAGGTTTTTTACTGATCGATTTCATATGGAATAGCCCATATGCACTTGCGTACATGTAAACACACACACATATATCCAAGTATCCATTCACATACATAGGTCATTCGAAAATTAATGGCAACACTGCTAGTATTCAGCTCGCCTAGCGGTGACTAATGTAAACTGGTAGTATGAGCTGGAGTGGTGACTGCAGACATGTTTAGCAAAGATGCTGCACGGTGGTGCCTGTCACTTCACTGGGCCTATAAGATATACGCAATGAACCCATTCAGAGTATTGCAGGAAATCTATTCTTACAAGAACAGAATGGATTCAGGAAGGGTAGATCTAGCACTGACAATATTTTCATTATTAGACAGATGATAGAGAAGCTATCCTCTGATTGAGGTTCTGGCTGAAATGTACATCTATTATCAGGCAGTACATCGATACGTGTCAAAGAAGAACAACTGTTTGTATGCATCTGAAGTCTGACTAGTGTAATATGTAGCTAATCGGCGATGTATGCAATAGAGGGGAGAAAGGAACTGGCCATACTACCCTATTATCTTCTGGCCTACATTCCTCATAAGTGGTGTTTTCTTGGTATCACTTGTGAGGTTCAGATCTGTCTTCGGACAATTGACTAAACAACAACAATAGAGAAACATCGAGAATTCAATATTACCTTAAGGGGAGAGGATGGTATTTTTTAAAACTTTTTTCCTATTTGGTGTAAAGTATTATTTTTTTATATGTAGAGAGCTCATAGCTGTGGCAACTCAACCAAATAAAAATATTTTGAAAAAAAAAAAAAATTATTTGGGGGCCTAAATTTGAAAAAAAATATACCCAATGCAGGATTGCACTAAAACCGATATATCTAAACCGTTTTTAAAGATAGATTCAAACAGTGTTTTGCAATGTATTTGCAAAAGCATGTTCTACAAACTGTCTGTAACAGAAATTTGATATTAGTCCCTACGTTTGTAAAATAAACAATTAAAATTTAATAACAATTTTCTGATTTCCTTTCTTGCAAACAAATGGACGTATTTTAAAAATGAAATCAATTAACAAAATTCCGTTACAGAGAAAAGTTTCCTCATAGTCTAAAGAATGTGCATTCTATTTTTAAAATGAAATCAATTAACAAAATTCTGTTACAGAGAAAAGTTTCCTAATAGTCTAAAGAATGTGTGTTCTAAATTTCATGCATGTATCTTTAATATTTCAGAAATTATATCCATTTTTGTCTGTCAATGCAGCAAAAAAAAATAAGTTACTGGAAACCGATAAAAGCGGGCGTGTGATTTAAAAATCCATAGCGCAGGAAGTTTAAAAATGACGTCTCAACATCTGATAAGGGCACAAATACCCACAAAATGTTATGCAATGCATTCCACACATATCAAAGGGTATTTTAAAGAAAAAAAAATTGAAAATTTAATTTACGGAAACAACAATAAAAGTGGGCGAGTGATTTAAAAATCCATAACGCAGGAAGTTTAAAAATGGCGACTCAACATCCGATAATGGCACAAATACCCACAAAATGTTATGCAATGCATTCCACACATATCAAAGGGTATTTTAAAGAAAAAAAATTGAAAATTTAATTTACGGAAACAACAATAAAATTGGGCGAGTGATTTAAAAATCCATAACGCAGGAAGTTTAAAAATGGCGACTCAACATCCGATAATGGCACAAATACCCACAAAATGTTATGCAATGCATTCCACACATATCAAAGGGTATTTTAAAGAAAAAAAATTTGAAAATTTAATTTACGGAAACAACAATAAAAGTGGGCGAGTGATTTAAAAATCCATAACGCAGGAAGTTTAAAAATGGCGACTCAACATCCGATAATGGCACAAATACCCACAAAATGTAATGTTATGCATTCCACACATATTACAGAATAATTTAAGGATTTCTTTTTTTTTTTTTTTTTTTTTGAAAATTTACTCATTTTTCACCAAAAAATACCATCCTCTCCCCTTAATTGATTTTGAAAAGGCTTTTGATCGTGTGGATAGTTATTTATTATGGCGCATATTATAAGAACAAGGGTACCCACGACAACTTATAAAAACGGTGCAAAGCCTCTATTACCAAATCAAAATAACTGTGAAGAGCAAAGACAAGATATCTAAAAAAAATCTATCAAACAGGACGTTCGACTAGGATTAGTATAACCCCCACTCTTTTTAATATTTATATTGATGACCTAGTGAAAAATTGGAAACAAACTGTAGACCTTGGATTGAAGATATTACAAAACAGATACTTACACGTACTTCTGTTTGCTAATGAATTGCTTATTATTCAAAATAAAGGAGAAATCTCACATGGATCAATTTTTAAATTGAGCCAACTTTGCAAAGAATACAATATGAAGATCTCTACAACAGAGACGGCGATCGAAATGCATGCTATACTACCAAGTCCCTGCGCATTACCCTAATCACGGAGCAAAGAATCGGTGACGATCACGTCTGCAGAGCGATGAAGACGTCCTACAGGCCAGGAATTAGTTGACACATCCAGCACGCGAACTTTGGCAGCACAAGCTAAGTCGATTCGAAATCGAAGCCATGTTGTACAGTTGGATGCCAGAGAAGATTCTGGTTTCTGAAATTTATTTATTTTACTACTTTTTATTTATTTTTGCAGTTTTCAATTAACTTAATGTTATTGCATAGATTCACTTTTAGGGCAGATTATACATAGTTTGCTTCATTGTAATTATTGATTAACCAGCTAGTGGATGGAACCTGCAACTAGTTACAGAGAAATTAAATATAGATTCATGCCCACAAAACCTAAAACCGTGTGATATCCAGGGAAAAATATCTAAGGAGGAGGCATGCCTTTCGCTCCTACAATTTCTCTGTATTTCAACACTTTTTCCCCTCAGAATCTGTAGGTCCTTTGTAAGTAAAAATTGGTACAATTGATATATACTACGTCACTAAGCAATCTTAATTTTTCTTTCAAACTTAATAACTGTTAAAAAACATGAAAATTTTGGGAGCATTTTGTTCAGTCGGACGTTTACCTGATATTTTAATGAAACTGTATACATGTTGTCCTTCTATCTTTAATGTAGAATGTATAGTTTATTTAAAAAATAATAATACTGATCAAATTCTTTATGAGAAATTTAGTATGAAATCTGAAAAAATAACTGAGCTAACATGTTAGACATTGTTATGTGTGTTATAGATATGTTCAGTGGCGGTATTGTATTGTATTGTATTTATTAACATTCCATGGTATTCATACATGCTTACAGCTAGAATATGGAACAAGTCAAAAAACTTAATACTATCATAAAATCTTAATTTATAGTCACAGTCTAGATGAAATATATACAGACGAGATTTACAATATAGTCTACTAGTACAACACATAGTTTTAGTATCAATTTCATGAAGTGTTATTGAATGTCATGAATTCACCTACAGGATGGAAGGCGTGAGAAATTAGGTACTTCTTTAATTTGGCCCTAAATAATTTTATGTTTTGAGTTTCATTTTTTATATCGATAGGGAGGCTATTAAAAAATTTTACTGCCATACAACGCACTCCTTTTTGATAGCACGATAGACTTGCCGATGGAGTATGAAAGTCATTTTTTGACGTGTATTTATGCTATGAACTGTTGAATTAGTTACAAAGTTTTCACGATTACATACGAGGAAGACTATTAATGAAAATATATACTGACAAGCCATGGGCATTATTTGTAGTTTTTTTTAAATAGTCATACACGACTCCCTAGATTTCGCACCTACTATTATTTTAATTACTCTTTTTTGTAATATAAATATATTGTTACTATCTGTGGAATTTCCCCAGAATATTATTCCAAAACTCATTACCGAGTGGAAGTATGCAAAGTATATTGTTTTTAAGGTATTGATATTTACACGGTGCGTCAATAAGAGCACAAAAGCACGTGAACATCTTGTTTCCATTAATGCACGACTAGTTTTATTATTTAATACTGTATTGGCGTAGTGGGGATGTATAATGTCAGGATCGAGTATTTTATATTTCCTACATCTTGCACAAACTTCTTACGTAAACTTGGCAACATCCGTTCACATACAAGCCGTGCTCTTTTCAAGACGGTTACAGAAATTTCACGCATGCGCGGGAGAAAATTGTCTTTCGCTGGCCGCTTATGACTCGTCAAGAGCACAAAGCATTAAGTGAACAGTGAATCTATCCTATAGATGTCAGGTGCATCGATGCCTATCGTTCACGTGCTATATCTCGAGGAGAAAATTTAATAAGTCTGTATTTTAGCCTGCAGGGGTCAGCATCTCACTGTCGGAACGTTTACTTTATGTGGATGTGTTTACAGTGCTGCTACGAGAGTGTAGTTTGTGAATTACTATACTTCAGTGTCGGCATATAGCATAGTTTGGCATTCAATGCGTGCTGGCTGAATGTGATGGTGGTATGAATTTAAATATCTGTATGGTAGTGTATATTATTTAAGAACAATATTTACTGGCATGTATTCACAGTAATCAATCTATGCGAATGGGATTACAGTACTGGTGTCAGCTATAGTGTATCAGTGTGTTGTGAATAAAAATACTGTATAAGACTGAACACACGCTTTTGTAAATTGTTTTATGTATTAATTTTTAACAAACGTAAACAATGAACTCTGTTCAAGTAATTTTGAAGAGTAAAGAACTGGGTAAACTGGCTTTCCAGGAAAAATTGGAAATAAAAAGACTAGGTTTCATTATTATAATAATTATTATTGTTATTATTATTACTGTTATTATATGTTGTTTTGAATTTATATACTGTTTTTTCGACAGTGAAACATTGGAATCATGACATTTCATATTAGGCTAAGAACGTACGATTTCAAATTCTCTTCGATTTTGGAACACAAAATTGTGAACACACATAATATTTTATCACCGAGCCGCCACTGGATATGTTTATTAAAATATGACTCAAAACAAGAATTACATCAAAATACACACATACGCACGCACACAGATATATATATATATATATATATATATTTGAGTAATGAATGGTGTAAACGCTGCCCGGGTGAATTAAATACTAGACAAATTTTCTCATTTAAAAAAATAAGTAGCCTACTATGTTTGCAAAAAACATTAAAATTGCTTACTATGTACAGGTAGTGTATATAAAGCATGCCAATTTTCACTTCCAAATAACCTATAGATTCTGACATAAAACTGTTTGGATTATAGCATAGTTACACCAGCGAATAGGGATTATAAAGAATGGACACTGAGCGAATTTTCCTGTGTTTTGTTTCTCTGTGCGCCAGCGGCTAGTTCCACTTTCAAGCGCTAGAGGTAGTGTAATCGAGCATACGCTAAGATAATAATTGAGTATAGAGTTAAGACACAGGATCCAAACATCGCCTACCTTATTGCATAATCCAGTCACGCTTTGCTTCAAATAAATTCAAGTTAACAGCTTTTCCTTATTTCTCAGTGACAAACTAGTTGTAATAATATTTTATATTTCAGATATCATAAATTATATTGTAAAATAATATAATACATTATAAAATTAAGTATCGAATTCGTTTAATATTTGTATATAATATAATATAGGTATATGGTTTTACTTCTCGTAAGAGTTTTGTTTTTCCATTTTCAGCGCTATCAAATCATTACATATTTTAATTGTTGTTGGGGTCAACGTCTCAACTCTCATTATAAAGGAACTCTAGAGTCTAGATATTACAGTTAATGAAAGATTTTTTATTTTATGGATCCAATTTATTTTATTTGAGTACATAATGTACCTAGATGTATTAATTATATGTGTTATATTTCCACTGCGTCGACTGCTAGCTGGTTTGATGTCAGCGCCAACTCTAGGGAGAAAGCTGAATCTGACGCTCTAGCTGGCTTGAAGGTCATTGAAATCGGTCCGGCTACAACAAAGGTACCGACGCGAAGTGTCCATTCTTTATAATCCCTATTCGCTGGTTACACTAGCTAAAGTTGTACTTCGTCCCTTAAGCATTTCGTAAGAAAATAGGCAGATTTCACGAAAAGACGATTAAACCTCTCGTGTTGTTTAACGAGAGAAAGACTTGCACAGCATATGATGGAACTCATCAGAAGTAATTATTGAAGGAAAGTAGTACACAATGTTGCACTACACAACTGCTCTTCCTTAATATTCACTCTACCAATTCTCAATTATTTTAATTTCCATCTGACCAATCTCTCTTACTTCCTTCGTCTTAATTGATGTATTTCTTCTTATGTCCACATATCTGACAACGTCTCGATTCATTCAATTTAATTTTCAACGATTCCAGTCTTTAGGCTATTAATAGACCGCATTACCTATGCTCCACTCACTACAGTCTCTGTAGAGCCTAATATTTTGAAGCACAAAAGAAATCAAAAGTGGAAAAGGAAAATAAAGGACTTATGCGTTCTTGCAAGAGCCGTTGTGGCCTTGAAACAAATGGCCAACTTGGATTGCTCAGATGTACAGTGTGTTTTCAACAGTGTACTAATATGCATTCCCCAACGTTCTGCATTTTTGTAACCAGCAGATGTTTCGTTAGTAAAATTGTATAGTAGTTTTAAATTAATAGTTTCTACAAATAACAGAATTTTCCTTTCGTGATATTCTGGTTAGCCTACGTAAAATTCACTTCAACTGTCATTTATTACTTTTTCTTTCCAGTTTCCATAATTCAGAACCTTCCGTTGTTGTTATACTGCACTACTCATGTTCTTTCAAGAAATGAACTCCACTCCTCTGTCTATTCATGACTTCGGCTTCATCTCTGCCAATTTTTGTAATTTATTCATATTCTTTAACATTTTTATTATCTTCCAAAGTATGATGGGCTATTCTTCACCGTTGCATCGCAGCATTTCCTGAAGAAAAAGAAGAAGACAGCCATCCGGGATGTCGTATCTTTATATAGGCTATTAATTTCGTTTATATGACGTCATTCCATTTTCGACCAATGAAGCGTAATGACATTTTGAATTCCAACCAATCACAGTCACACTTTGCGATAATTTTTGCAGCTAGATTCATCGTTATCAATTTATCGCATGGTCGTTCTTTTGTTTAGTCGTTATCGCCAACTGTTTCCCCGTAAATTGATCATCACGAATACATTAAGATGCAACTACACGGTTAAACTTTTCTTTCAACTGTAAAGCAATGAATGCAAGATTGATATTTAATATTAATTAATATATTTACGCAGTGAGGATGACGTTCAAAACGGCGCACCATGTAGACACAAAATCTTCATGCATCTTAATTGAACGTACCTTTTATACTCGATTCTTTCAATATTCTTCCCAGATTGCACGCATACGCGATTGGAATATTGAACTGTGTAGATGCAGCTTTAGTTCCGTTACACACTACAGCGAGAATGCGTTTGTCGAGCTATAAAAATGCTTTCGTGTAGCACTGATTGTAACGGTCGAAATAAGACACAGCTGACATTGGTCCTGCTCCCACAGGTAACGTAACCTATAAGGCTACAAAATTTGTATTTTGTGAATGAAATGAAACAATTAATAGAAAGTAAGATGTTCAAATTCATGTAACATCATCGCATATCAAACCCAAAGACCTTGCATAGTAATAATGTCTTTGATAAAATTGCTTTCCGTATGGCGTAATAAAATTCGTCTTTTAATTAGGCCTATCTATACAGAGATGGCTTCACTGTGTAGCAACATGTCTCGCTGTGAATACATAAGCATTGGTATATAGCTGTCCCCACTGTTACTGTTAAATTAAATTATGATTTCAGCAGATAATGAAAATGTATCAATGTTATAATAATAAGAGAAAAGTGCAGTACATGTAATTAACATTGTTAAACCTGTATTTCGCTTTTCGCAATTGGCATTACTGAATAATATCGAATTTTTTTATTGCAGTAATCGATATTCATCTACTAGTATTTCAACTTCACAATGTCTGAATAGGTTAAGTATTCGTTAATATACAATTATTAACATTTTGTGATCGAATTTTAGGGATATATTATTTACATTTTTTATTTTATTCACGAAATAGTCCTAATAAATGCCATTCGAGGTCGCTTCGCTCGTGGATTTATCAGCAAATCTCAGACCTCTCGTGACATTACTACAGATAACTCCAAAAATAGCGATGACGTATTAATTAATAAATGAATAATGTATTTTGATGCTTCTTTATTTTAGTGATTTATATCTTTACAGAAGAGGGTCGTGTTAAAAGAGCTGCGGTAGATCTGTGATTCCGGTATCAGATGGACTTGGAAAAGATTCACGTGGAACTTTTTTAAAGGGATGATTAGTAAATGCGAAATAGTCAATTTAACAAACTCTAATTCTAAAGTGCCTATCTGTGCTATTAATTAAGAAATTAATCCATTTCTCTATAGCAACATATTATTATTCATTACAATTTCAAACAGCTCACTGGCGGCATAATGATGCGTATTGATGTGTGAAACGTTTCGACTGCCACTTGCATTGTTGTCCGGAAACTAGGCCGCATGGAATGAGGAAGCGATTATGACGTAGTTAACGAGAAGGCTCTGCCTTGAGGCGGGTATGAAGACAAAAATGAACACAAATTTCAAATCTCGATCATGCTTATAATAACACTCACGAACAGCATAAAAGTTTTAAATGCTCCTATAGGAATTCCTCACGGCTTGATTATAGTTTCATTTATGTAATTTCTTTCAGAAAATAAAAACGAAAATGTCACTTCACTAAGTTGACATTAGGGAAAACCAAAATAAATCTTAGCTATATTTTTATCTTCTTTTTTTCCTCATTTATCCATCGAACTTTAATAGGTTGTCTAGTGACGACAATTTGCTATATTCTCCCAAAAATATTTTCGTAATTTTATTCTGCCATGTACTTAATGAATACTTGTTACTGTGAGATATTAAAATAAAGATATTCGAAAACATCTGCCTGCATGTAAATTAAAGACATTTATCATGAATGTTCTTTTTATGATAAATTTTGTACAAATACGTCATCGTCATCATCATCATAATCATCACATACTAAACCATCTCTTTACAATAATATAAATTTAAAGAACATCGAATTAATTGGATTAAATTGGTACCAATAATAAAATTGTTCTCACAGAAATAAACTTACTGCTATGACAATTTAAAGCTGGCATTTGAAAAATACAATTGCTTCTGAAAAAGAAAAAAAAAACAGTGTATGAGTTTTAGAGATTGCATTAAAGAGATTACGAATTTAAAATGGTTTTTACTTCTGGGAAGTCCTACACTTTTCTTGAATATATGAATCGGTAACATACACAGAAATATCCAACTTGCAAAACTTGTTTCCTTCCCGGAAAAGAGGGTAAAATTTTGAACATAGTACACGCGATATTTGGAGTGGGAATCCCCCGTTAATGGAGGCAAATTTATGAGCATTTCAACTTCATCAGATCTACCTAATGCAGAAATCGGCGGCTTTATTCTTGCGACACGACTCAGTGCAACGTCTCAGGACTGCTCTTTATATTGTGAACAGTTTTCGTATTGAAATAAGTGAACAAGTAAGATTCTTGCAACCACGAAACGTGCATGACAAAATGTTAAAAGTAATACCATTAAATAATTGGTAACTTATCCACAAATGTAAAGTCCTAAAGATTTTGACAATTTTTCTCAGCACTAGGAACGAAATTAAAATAGGAAAAAAAGAAAAATACGCAACACGATTGATTCACAGCGCCTTATGGGACTGCAACCAGCACAGCAGTCTAGTGAAAGAAATGCAACAGCAGCGACGAAAGTAGGCCGCAAATCTGACAATCAATAACCAGGTTCGAATCACGTTTGTGGTCACACATTACAAGAAGACTGAAATGAGTAACGCACACAGTGGCAAGCTTTCTGTAAACAAACGCTTTGATGATCACTATGGAAAGATGTTTCATTCAGTTGGAGATGAATTTAACTCAACGCAGACACAAATTCCCGAACACCGAGGACTCCAAGCACACAGCAATCCGTTTGGATATGGATCACACAGAAATATCCAAACTGAAGACTTTTACTATTCATTACTGGAAAGAACCCAACTGCAAAATACAAAACTTTTCAGCAGCATTTTTTTTATCTCGCTCTGATAGTTTGCATGATGAAATAAGATAGTCTGATATTGCCTCAAGTAGTGAATTAAGAAATTGTGGCAAAATATTACCAGTGTAACCTATAATCACGATTTTCTTTGTGGAATTGGGTTATTTTGAGACAGAGAAATGTGTTTTATGTGGAGTTGAAGCTTTTTCAGTTAAGAATTGGTGTCCTGTCCAACATAATTGACTATAATACTCAAGAAAAATTGGAAATCGAAAAAAATGTGGATTTGGGTCGTTTCCATAGATACAGAGGATGACTCATTTACGTTTTACAAAGACGGGAATAATTCTGTCTGCATAACGAGGGTTCAGAATGACAAGGTTCTATCTAGTGTTTAGTAAATTTTACAGGAGAGCATTTTAAAAGTTTTGTTGTTAATAAAATCAATACAGATAAGAACCTTTTCAAACTAACTTTATCACGCAAAATAATTGAGATATTAACATATAATTTATATGGTAGATAACTGTGAAGTAGCCGAATTCAATGCAACAAAAATCTCAATTTTGCTGAAAATGTCAGGTAGAACCTTGTCATTCTGAGCCCGCGATAAGTCAGAGTTCAGTCTGTGCACACAAGTCATAACGAAGGCTAATTCCTCTCTCCCGAGTCAGTACGCAGCGATTATCTTGGTGCTCAGGTGGACACGCCCCTTAGTTGTGGTGCTGCAGAGTTCTCCAAACAAAAGAATCGGGTGCGGTCAGGTCAGGTGAATGTGGAGTCCACGTAACTGGCTCACCATGACTTCAGTTGTTCATCGCATAGCCATTTCTGCGGACAATCCCCTCGAACTTTTATTCAGATTTAATGTCACAAAGCCTTCTGTTTCAGGTACACGTCAATGTCCTCAAAACGTGATTTGTACGTGGGATAACAAAGTACTGACTCATATTTTGGAGCTTTCCAAAGATCATAAAAGTGACGACGCCGATGGTTATTCAAACTTACGATGAAAGAGTAATGGAACAGAGAAAAATTTTCTCCGGCACCGGGATTTGAACCCAGCTCTACGTGCTGATGCTTTATCCACTAAGCCACACCGGATACCCATCCTGGTGTCAGACAGAATCGTCTCAGTTTAAGTTCCAACTCTTGGGTATCCGGTGTGGCTTAGTGGATAAAGCATCAGCACGTACAGCTGAAAACCCGGGTTCAAATCCCGATGCCGGAGAGAATTTTTCTCTGTTCCATTACTCTTTCATCGTATGATGACGCAGAATATCTGCATGGAAATATCATATGTACTTCGGTACATTAAAATAATATATATGATATGCGTAAATCACTTCGTGATTTAAGACGGCGCTTATTCCGTCGGATCCCGGCCAACTAGTCACTTATTACGTGTGCACCTCAGCACATGTGTGGACTTCGGTCCTACGTTCAAACTTACGATGAAAGAGTAATGGAACAGAGAAAAATTTTCTCCGGCACCGGGATTTGAACCCAGCTCTACGTGCTGATGCTTTATCCACTAAGCCACACCGGATACCCATTCTGGTGTCGGACAGAATCGTCTCAGTTTAAGTTCCAACTCTTGGGTATCCGGTGTGGCTTAGTGGATAAAGCATCAGCACGTAGAGCTGAAAACCCGGGTTCAAATCCCGATGCCGGAGAGAATTTTTCTCTGTTCCATTACTCTTTCATCGTATGATGACGCAGAATATCTGCACGGAAATATCATATGTACTTCGGTACATTAAAATAATATACATGATATGCGTAAATCACTTCGTGATTTAAGACGGCGCTTATTCCGTCGGATCCCGGCCAACTAGTCACTCATTACGTGTGCACCTCAGCACATGCGTGGACTTCGGTCCTACGTTCATAGACATCTATGACGTAGTGCAGAGGGCGGCCACTAGAGGGAACCCAAGAGTTGGAACTTAAACTGAGACGATTCTGTCCGACGCCGGGGTGGGTATCCGGTGTGGCTTAGTGGATAAAGCATCAGCACGTAGAGCTGAAAACCCGGGTTCAAATCCCGGTGCCGTAGAGAATTTTTCTCTGTTCCATTACTCTTTCATCGTACGACGACGCAGAATATCTGCATGGAAATATCATATGTACTTCGGTACATTAAAATAATATATGTTCAAACTTAGTCAACCACAAGACTTGACGTTGCTAGGAAACTGATATCTTATTCAAATTTTAAGGCGATCTTATTTTATCCAAAGGAAGCGGTTGCCTGTACAATCCCTAACACACAAAAGAAAGCAACTCTGAGCTGGTTTACAGGCCAAGAAAGCATGGCAAAGTACTCTGGAATTTTGCAGTTGCCAGCATGCCCGTTATGTGTGAACAGGTATTAAGCAGTAACACCTAAAGAAACATCGGAGTGCAAAGTGTCCAATATCACATTCACGGCACTCGTTCCTCCCTTTCCTACCTCGCCACGGACTGTAACTGAAGCTGCACCTTCATTCTCACTTACCCTCACGCATTACCTAACATTTTCGAAGCTCACACGCACACGCACACGCACGTCATTCGCACTGCACCGTGTCACAGCGTGCGCGGGCTGCATGTCAACACATGGGGACGCAGCCACGACCCGACTTGTGCAACGCACGCCCGCGGCAGGGCTACTGACGGCAGAAAACGCAACGACGCTATTTTCGAGGGGAAACGGCCTTAAGGTGGGAGACGGAGGGGCATGCAATATTTATAGGGCAAGGTAGCCAGGCTTGTTACGTCGGCGCTCGGTAATTAAGACGGGACAGACTGTCATGTGCGGGAACGACACCAGGATCATCAGCTTCAGGGAATGTCCCGAATTCTGCCCACACCGTTCGTCATCTGTTCACAGGTTCCCTAGCTACGTTCGGTAAAAATGATGCAGGCTACAACAAATTCTACAGCTCTACCTAAAGCTCCTTTCCCATATAAGTGCTAGTCATTTGTCTTTGAGTTGCTAAGTAACAGCAGTTTGTGTTTATTGGCAATGTTAGAAAGTAACTATATTTAGGCCTATTCCTTATTACTATCTACGAATAGGCTATAACCCGTCACACAAAAAGTGCGATAACAAAAGGGCAACTGCAGTGCTTCTGCGTTTATTAAAAACTAGCCGTACCCGTGCGCTCCGCTGCACCCGTTAGAAATAAATGTAAAGTAATTACATAATTAAAATAGGACATTTGATACAGGGAACATTCGTGTTTGATAGAAGGATAAATCGTTTAATATGTTACTTAATTTAAATTGCATCCAAATAATTAAAAAGCGATCATTTTGGTCCAGAGACACTCATTTGGTGTAATGACAATTCCTTTAACATGTTTCTTAATTTTTATTACATGCAACCATAGTTTAATGAACACTGACATCATTTAGATTTAATGTGTATATTTTATTTTACTTGTTATAGGTTTCCATTGAATTATGGTAATAACTTAATTTTAACCCTTGTTTTCTACGTATTCAGTAAATGGCGCTTGGCCCACTATGGTTCTGAACCCTTCAAATAACTTAAATTATATTATATAATATTACATATTATATTATATTATATTATATTATATTATATTATATTATATCAGAAGTTACTGTAATAACATTATAGCATTATGTCCATCTAGAGAAACTGCACTTTCCAATAGTGAATTAATAATTAATTATACAAATCGGTTAATTTAGCTTCCGATATTACTTCATACAAACATAGAAACATTCTCTGTAGGCTATCTTTCATAGCTTTCGATTGTTGCTGTCCAAGGCCCCTTATAGACGAAGTCATTTGTTTTTTAATTCATTACACGGCCTTAGATGGCAGTTATTTTAATTTTAAAACTCATTTATCTCATTAAATATCAGTCCTATCAAAATTTTTGAAGGAATAAAACTTATCGCAAATTATTTTTAAAGAAACTTTTGTTATGTAACATTTTTCATACAAATCAATAATAAGCGAGATATTTCGATTTATTTAATTCAGGCCCCCTTATAACTCCCCTTTTAAATAATGTATTTTGAATGCCATATAGCCTAAAATGTAAGTTACAACGAACTTAATTTATATTCCAATTTTCATCGAAATCCGTTCAGCCATTATCGCGTGAAAAGGTAAAAAACATACAGACAGACAGACAAACAAAAATTTCAAAAAAGCGATTTTCGGTTTCAGGGTGGTTAATTATATATGTTAGGACCAATTATTTTTGGAAAATCGAAAATTACCAGAAAAATTTCGGCTACAGATTTATTATTAGTATAGATAAGGTACGTAAAATTTGCTTTGCCTTGCGATTACTAATAAGAGCATCATCTATTGAATCTGCTTGCACATTGTACTTTGCATGCTTTCACTCTAACCTAACGCATGGTATAATCTTTTGGGGTAATTCACATAATGCAATCCAAATATTTAAACTACAAAAGAGAGCAATTAGAGCTATAGTTCAAGTGTCTCAAACTACCTGCTGCAGACCATTCTTCAAAAAATTACGTATCTTGCCATTACCCTGTATTTATATTTATGAAATCTTAAATTTTATCAAATATAATTTGCATAGCTTTCCTACAAATTCAGACACACACCAGTACAATACAAGAAATTAAGATAATATTTTTATTGAAAGTTTTAACACAACTCTATATAAAAACAGTTTCATTCATGCTGGTCTTCTCATGTATAATAGCCTACCAAATTATCTTAAAGAAATATCTGCACATCAGAAATTTAAGAAAGCTTCTTATACAATTTTAATCAAAAACTGCTTTTACAGTATGAACGAATTTATTGAAAATTGTCATAACTGAATAGAAAAAGAACGCCTTACTTCAAAAAAATTTACTTCCTCTTTCCAGATCCTGACTTCGAGAAGGATGTCTTTTCATGAAGGACGTGATGGTTGAAATTGACTCCTGACTTGAAGACATACTGCAAACGGGACTTATAGCCGAAATCGACCGACCTGTAGTTTTCTACAATCACGTTCCAAGTTTTGTATATTTGTATTTGTGTTGCATTTAATTTTAGTTATTACTTTTATGTATATTATGTAATTAATTATTAGTTTGTACATATGACACGTCCCCTATCATGTATATGATCAGTGGATGCAATAAATGATTATGATTATACTGTGAAGTCAGCAATACAATTGAAATAAGTGAAAAATAGAGGGAAGTGATGATCGGTACACGGACGACATGGAACAAACAAAACCGGCACGGGTACAGAATCTTTTAAATGAAACAACATCTAGACAGTTGTGATCTTGCCTGGAAGATTGGAAAAACAATTGAGCTCTTCACAAACGGAGAAGTTGTGAAATCTTGCCTAATGGACTTTTATTGAAAGACCCTGTTCACAAATGGACAATTGAGCTCTTCACAAACGGAGAAGTTGTGAAATCTTGCCTAATGGACTTTTATTGAAAGACCCTGTTCACAAATGGGCAATTGAGGTTTTCACAAACGGAGAAGTTGTGAAATCTTGTCTAATGGATTTTTATTGAAAGACTCTGTTCACAAATGGACAATTGAGCTCTTCACAAACGGAGAAGTTGTGAAATCTTGCCTAATGGACTTTTATTGAAAGACCCTGTTCACAAATGGGCAATTGAGGTTTTCACAAACGGAGAAGTTGTGAAATCTTGCCTAATGGATTTTTATTGAAAGACCCTGTTCACAAATGGACAATTGAGCTCTTCAGAAACGGAGAAGTTGTGAAATCTTGCCTAATGGATTTTTATTGAAACATCCTGTTCACAACTGGACAATTGAGCTCTTCACAAACGGAGAAGTTGTGAAATCTTACCTAATGGATTTTTATTCAAACATCCTGTTCACAAATAGACAATTGAGCTCTTCACAAACGGAGAAGTTATGAAATCTTGCCTAATGGACTTTTATTGAAAGACCCTGTTCACAAATGGACAATTGAGCTCTTCACAAACGGAGAAGTTGTGAAATCTTGGCTAATGGATTTTTATTGAAAGACCCTGTTCACAAATGGACAATTGAGCTCTTCACAAACGAAGAAGTTGTGAAATCTTGCCTAATGGACTTCTATTGAAAGACCCTGTTCAGAAATGGACAATTGAGCTCTTCACAAAGGGAGAAGTTGTGAAATCTTGCCTAATGGATTTTTATTGAAAGACCCTGTTCACAAATGGACAATTGAGCTCTTCACAAACGGAGAAGTTGTGAAATCTTGCCTAATGGACTTCTATTGAAAGACCCTGTTCACAAATGGACAATTGAGGCGGTCAGAAGTAAACCGGTGTAGGTGCACTGAAGTTATTTTCAATAAAATGTGATTAAAAAATATATCCCTTTACCACTGAAATTTTAAATGCTTTAATGTACCCTGGATGCACTTAAATCATTTTTTTTAGAAATGTCACTTACACCCCTTTGCTTCTAACAGCCTCAATCGAATAAAACAAAACTGTCTTCAAACACAATTCAGAGGACAGGCAAGACTGCAAAATTAATTGATACTGAAATGGAAGATAAAATCAATCAGTTCGTAGCTTACTCTCTTTGGAGATAGAAATGACAAAGTTCAATTAAGCACCTTATCCAAGAGCTGATTTATTATTTAAACCCCTTTGCAGTCTCCAGTACGCTTTGTCATAAGCGTGCCTCTGATGAGACAACAGCTGTAACGCTGTACTACTACTTCTGCAGGTGGATACCTCCGCTGCCTGGCTCTTAATGTTGTAGGCCTATCCGCTGTTGGAGGCAGTAAATAAAAAATTACAAGTTGGAGGGATTTTCTGTGATTTATCCAAAGCATTTGACTGTATAAATCATAAAATGTTGCTAGATAAATTAGATTATTATGGAATTAAAGGTGTTGCACACCAATGGTTTCACTCATATCTCATAGATAGGAAACAGAAAGTTGAAATCAATACAACTATGAAGTCTACATCGACATGGGGAACTATTAATAATGGAATTCCTCAAGGATCAATATTAGGTCCCCTACTTTTTCTAGTGTTTATAAATGATCTTGCCCCCCTTATAAAAGATGTAGGTCATCCCATATTATTTGCAGATGACACAAGTATAGTAATTACAGCCAATAACTCCAACACATTCCAATCTTCAACAGAGGAAATTCTCTTCAAAATATGTGACTGGTTCTCAGTCAATAAATTAGTATTAAATTGTAACAAAACTAACATAATTCAATTTAAATCCTGTCTAAATTCAACGTCGCAAATTTCTAGCGCAATAATTAACAATAGATTCCTATTAGAAACAACAACAACCAAATTTCTTGGCTTAAAAATCGATAATGTGTTAAATTGGAAAAATCATATTAAAGAAATTATCCCCAAACTAAATTCAGCTTGTTTTGCTATTAGATCTATGCAAAAGATAGTAAATATCAATACCTTAAAAACAATATACTTTGCATACTTCCTCTCGGTAATGAGTTTTGGAATAATATTCTGGGGAAATTCCACAGATAGTAACAATATATTTCTATTACAAAAAAGAGTAATTAGAATAATAGTAGGTGCGAAATCTAGGGAGTCGTGTAGGACTATTTTCAAAAAACTACAAATAATGCCCATGGCTTGTCAGTATATCTTTTCATTAATAGTCTTCCTCGTATGTAATCGTGAAAACTTTGTAACTAATTCAACAGTTCATAGCATAAATACACGTCAAAAAATGACTTCCATACTCCATCGGCAAGTCTATCGTGCTATCAAAAAGGAGTGCGTTATATGGCAGTAAAATTTTTTAATAGCCTCCCTATCGATATAAAAAATGAAACTCAAAACATAAAATTATTTAGGGCCAAATTAAAGAAGTACCTAATTTCTCACGCCTTCTATTCTGTAGGTGAATTCATGACATTCAATAACACTTCATGAAATTGATACTAAAACTTTGTGTTGTACCAGTAGACTATATTGTAAATCTCGTCTGTATATATTTCATCTAGACTGTGACTATAAATTAAGATTTTATAATAGTATTAAGTTTTTTGACTTGTTCCATATTCTAGCTGTAAGCATGTATGAATACCATGGAATGTTAATAAATACAATACAATACAATACAATACAATACAATACAATACAATACAATACAATACAATATAATACAATACCAAACCTCAGCTTCATCGCACGCTTTTTTTCTCCGTTCTATCTGCCAGTTTCTTTTGCGACTCATGTTGAACAAATTTTATGAAAATGTTATCGAGAAACGGAAGATAAGTTCTGACTCATATGACATTTTTATTCCACATCTTGAATAAGTTATATGGCCTCGTATGTTACCCGATCTAATCAATATTCTTTTCAAGTGCTGGTATTCAAATCTCTAGTGATCCTCCTAGCAGTTCCTCGTTCAGGCTAGTCTGCAACACTCACTAATGGAGCATGTCTTGGTATATTCCTTCACTACACACTGACCATATAGTTGGTGGTTTTCACGGACTCCTACATTACTTGCAATAAAGCAATTTTGGGAGTACAGACTATTTGTGTTTCGAAGCTAGAAGATCACCGAAACCCAAAATATATACATCTTGATTACACAACTTTTAACACTGTATCACTTCGGAATATGTATGATAACTTAAGACTTTCTTGTGTTAAATTTTAACTACCTTGTTAACATGTTTCGACCTATTTTCGGTCATCTTCAGAACTGGTCGTTGTTGGTCTTGGCGCCTCTTGTTTCCTGTGAGGGTGCGTTCGTAGTATAGAGTAAAAGAGCGTATGTGTTTTGAAATTGAGTTGTGTGTTGAGAACATCGTTGGGGTGTTTTCGTGTGTCTGTATATTTCATATTGTTCTAGTGTGTTTAGTTTCTGGCTTTTTGGTTGGATGTGCAGTATTTCCATGTCTGTGTTGATGTCTCTGTCGGTGTGGTCAGCATTTGTGATTGTTCTGCATATGTGGAGGTGTTTTGTAGTTTTGTTATGGCTGTGATGTGTTCTTTGTAACGTGTTTGAAATGATCTACCTGTCTGTCCTATGTAGAAGTTGTTGCAGGTGTTACATTTGAGTTTGTATACGCCTGTGTGGTTGTATTTGTTTGTTTGTGTTGTTTTTTGTGTTGAGATGTTTTTGTAGAGTGTTATTTGTTCTGTATGCGATGTTGTAATTTAATTTCTTGAATGAGGTTGCAACCAAAAAGCCAGAAACTCAACACACTAGAACAATATGAAATATACAGACACACGAAAACACACCCCAACGATATTCTCAACACACAACTCAATTTCAAAACACACACACTCTTTGACTCTACACTACGAACGCACCCACACAGGAAACAAGAGGCACCAAGACCAACAACGACCAGTTCTGAAGATGACCCAAAATAGGTCGAAACATGTTAACAAGGTAAGCTATGTTAAAATTTAACACAAGAAAGTTCTTATCATAGATATTCCAAAATATATCTCTGCTGCCTTTGGTCCGTAATCTCTTATGTAGGCCAACCAGTGATCAATTCACAAGGTGGCCCGGGAGAAAATTCCCCCCCCCTCCGAGATTTCAGAATTTTTTCTAATTAAATATGTTTTACGATATTATATTTCAATGTGACACGAGTATTCACTAACTAAAATAAATTATAATAGGCCTACATAGATTTCCAGGTAGTTGCTTCAGTGGTCTGCCGGTCGTCTGAATTGTTACAGTCAACAAGTCAGCTGTGCTGTGTTTTTATTGGTATAATGTTCAGTGTCACTTTTCTTTACTAAAACAGTTACAGCATATACAGTAAATATAAATATTTCACTGCACGATGGCGACACATGAAAAATTGTTTACTTTTCCTAAAAAGAAAAGACTTATTCATGAGTCGATGGAAAGTGCACCTGTTGTATTTAATGAAGACATTTTCAATTGGTTTTAAGTGAAAGTGGAAGCCATGTACTGGTAATTCCATCTGTGTTACCTTCAATTAGTGCTGTTAGTTTCGAGTCAAGAAATAAACCGGTTGGACGCAAAATCAAATATAAAAACTAAATACGATTTGTTGTATTTCGATCCTACTCAGGGTGGTGCATTTTGTAAACTGTGTGAAATTCTTTTAAAAATGACCTCGAAGCTCTTCCAAAAAAGCTACTGAAATACACATTATGTCCAATTTAATCTGTGAGCAATTACAACTTGTATTACATGTAAGCGGTTTATGCAAAAAGAATATTTAACCCAGCTTTATGAAGATTTTACACAGAAGGATAGTAATTCACCATTTTTATACAACAATTTTAACACTTTTAGGTAAATGCCAATATTAACATTTAGTAGTACTACTTAAAAGAAATATAAACAAATGAAAGATCTATTTCTTTGGCCCCATTTTTATATGTTCCGTTTCACATAGACTGCCTCTGCTGTAGTTACGTAAGATCTGAATTATTGTTTGTTTCGCTGTAGGTGGCACCTCTCCCCCCCCCCCCCGGTGAAGTATACTGTAAATCCCTGGGGGGAAATGGTCTGAATTCAATACTGGGGTCGACCCCGTACCAGATGGAACGAAAATTTCCTTTGCTGTCGGAATAGTCCAAATGGCCTATGTTGCTTATTATTGATTTTTGTGAAAAATGTTACATAACAAAAGTTTATGATATTTAAGGGTACACAAGAGTTTTAAAATAACAATACAATACATTTTCACCGCCACTTCAGATTAATAGCGTCGTTGTTCCGTAACTCCTATGTGCAAAATATAACATTTTTCAGTACTTACTTACTTACAAATGGCTTTTAAGGAATCCGAAGGTTCAATGCCGCCCTCACATAAGCCCGCCAGCGGTCCCTATCATATGCAAGATTAATCCAGTCTCTATCATCATACCCCACCTCCCTCAAATCCATTTTAATATTATCCTCCCATCTACGTCTCGGCCTCCCTAAAGGTCTTTTTCCCTCCGGTCTCCCAACTAACACTCTATATGCATTTCTGGATTCGCCCATACGTGCTACATGCCCTGCCCATCTCAAACGTCTGGATTTAAGGTTCCTAATTATGTCAGGTGAAGAATACAATGCGTGCAGTTCTGTGTTGTGTAACTTTCTCCATTCTCCTGTAACTTCATCCCGCTTAGCCCCAAATATTTTCCTAAGCACCTTATTCTCAAACACCCTGAACCTATGTTCCTCTCTCAGAGTGAGAGTCCAAGTTTCACAACCATACAGAACAACCGGTAATATAACTGTTTTATAAATTCTAACTTTCAGATTTTTGGACAGCAGACTGGATGATAAGAGCTTCTCAACCGAATAATAACACGCATTTCCCATATTTATTCTGCGTTTAATTTCCTCCCGAGTGTCATTTATATTTGTTACTGTTGCTCCAAGATATTTGAATTTTTCCACCTCTTCGAAGGATAAATCTCCAATTTTTATATTTCCTTTTCGTACAATATTCCGGTCACGACACATAATCATATACTTTGTCTTTTCGGGATTTACTTCCAAACCGATCGCTCTACTTGCTTCAAGTAAAATTTCCGTGTTTTCCCTAATCGTTTGTGTATTTTCTCCTAACATATTCACGTCATCCGCATAGACAAGAAGCTGATGTAACATTTTTCAGTAGGAAGAAAAAATACATTTATTCATTCTATGGCAGTGGTACATAGGAGATCGTGAATTCTTGCATTTTCGAAAGAAAGAAATATAATTAGGGCCTACATATAGGAGATTGTATCATTTGCTGTATAACTATTTAAGTTATTTAATAGAGCAAACATCTGAAAATCGATATGTCACATAGGAGTTATTGCAGGAACGACGTCGATGGCTATAATGAAATAAAAACAAATGACTCCGTCTATTTAAGGCGGCCTTGAAGTTTATCAATATTAATATATAGAGAATATTTTGTGTTTGTATGAAGTAATCTCAGAAGCTAATTTGGATAATTCCTTCATTATTTGAAATTTGTAGTTTCTCTAGATGGATGTAATGCTACATATGAGTACTGAGGTAAAATGGAAATAGATCTTTATGCACAGAAAAGTTGATATTCTGTCGAAATATTTTAGGCCTATAACTTTATTATTGCAACTTTATTTGGTCCACATAAAATACTCTAATTTCATACACTTGAATTTCTTTTTGTTCACAGAACATAATAGTTAAGTGTTTGGTCGTAAAGATGAGTATTTTACTGGACCATACAGTCCATAATAAATAAGGATTTTACCATAGAGCTCACAGGAGCTGAGTTATTTTAAAAGGTGTCACGAAATGGCGTTCCTGCGCTCATAGTTTACCCATATTCGTTTCCTGTGTTTCTTAAAATAATATTTATGTAGGATACCTCATTTTTTTATGTGCATAAACAATAATATACAGGGACATCATTTTATTTTTACTAACATTTTTAATATTAACCTGCCTATACCTTTAGAGAACCGGAAACACAGTTTGCTATCCCCTTCCACGACTGGAGTTCGATGATACTGGGGTAAAACACAAACAAACCACTCTACTAGGTATAGGAGGGAAGAAAAGTAGTTCATCCATTTACGTAATCTAGGAAATATAGCGATTTTGAGTTCGATAATTTTCATTAGGTTTTTGTTTAATCAAAATACAGTACAGTATTAACAATGAGTCTTTTTACTCACGAACTGAGTTATCCATGCGAGCGTATTCATTATGCAGTGTATATTATACTGTCTACAGCACATTAGCGTACAATATAAAGAAAAAAATTAAATTGAAAAATAATCATAATATGAATATTTAAACACATTTTTGAAAGTGGTGGCCGTTCATTTCGATACAGGTTTCAGTTCTTTTGTGCATATTAACGCACTATAGACTATTGCATCTAATTCCAATGACCAGTTTCATCCTTCGTACTAGTAACTCATGTTGAAATAATTCTGTACCTGCTCTATGAAAGAGTACCTTACGTACTGTAAATCCAATCTTCACTTCTGCCCGATCCGAAAAGATAAAATTATTCAGACATGCTATTTACTGTCCGTTCAAGTTGTTTTGTCGCAGGGTCGTAGAAAGGGGGGAAATCACGTGACAGTTAATTACTTAACGAGGTCCTTTTATTTAAGTTATTTTAAACAGTTGTATAATATTACGTAGACGTCTAATTCCTAATAGAAATTAATGTTTTGAGAAAAGAGCTAAGATAGCCCAGCCACAAAGGGACGGGCAGAAGTGGGTGGGAGAAACCGGGATGCGACACAGGCAAACGGACGACAGTCCCTGTGCGAGAATATGATTAAATATTGAAAGCTCTTTCGTTACTGGGAAACGCGAACATATTTCTGGAACGTCCTATACTTACTAACTCAGTACTGTTTGTGTTTACTATGACCGTAAGGCGACTTTGACTGTATACGCTTGGTTCTGTTTGGAGAACGGTTGGAAGTTTACTAGTAGAGGGGGTGGGAGTGAAGTACATTCAAAAACTCAGGTACAATAGAAATTGAAGTAAAAATAAAATGATGTCCCTGTACAACCGAGCGAGTTGGCTCAGATGGTAGCGTTTGAGACACGCATTCGGGAGGTCCCGGGTACAAACCCCGTGGCCGACCAATCTGACTGGGGTTTTTCATGATTTCCCATGAAGGCAAATGCCGGATTGGAAAGATACATGCCATTATTCATCACCGCCTCAATTACCAATACCAAAGACATTAATCAAACTCTATAATCAGTTACATGAACAAAAGCCATCTAAAACACACAATAGAAACAAGAACTCAACAAGAGTAAAAACGGCCTACTCATATACCCACACATTCTAAACACGCGACATGACCGCAGATGTTAAGGGTGAATAAAATAAACTAAAAAAAAAACGATGCACAGTAAGGTTAACATAAAAATTATCTTCGTACACAACAACTCTATTCATTTGGAGTGATTTATTAAGAAGGATGCATTCAAGACTAATTTAGAAAAATGTTAAACAAATTATCCTTGCACCAAAAACGAATGTTCTCTGAACCAAATTATCATATTTTAATTATTTGCATGTAAAACAATTAAGAAACAATGTTAAAGGAATTATCATTGACCTAAATGAGTGGTCTCTGGATAAAAAATGATCGCATTTTAATTATTTAAATACAATTTAAATTAAGTAACTTATTAAACGATTTATCCTTCTATCAAAAACGAGTGTTCCCTGGATCAAACGTCCTATTTTAATCATGTAATTACTTTATATTTATTTCTAACAAATGCAGCGGAGCGCACGGGTATGGCTAGTAAGTAATATATGAAAAACTGTGTACTAGTACATAATATATTCCTTCAATTAGAGCTCTGAATGCAATTCGTCGAGCCCTGTGATAGCGCCATCTACAACCTGTTAGTAACGCCCACCCACAACTGGTACTTTTCTTACCGGACAGTAATCATGTTACTGACTTTTTATGAGTAGGGAAAGATAAAAGGGAGGAAAGGAGAGAGAAAAGTTGTTGTTCTACCTTCACAGTGTTTATTTGTGGACAGACAGTAAGTGGCTGGTACGAATTTCAAAGACAGAAATGTGTCGGATTCGAGAAACATATGTGTAGTTCCATTAAATGTTTTATTTTGTTACGAATTATAATTCATTTATATTTTTAGATTTACATAATTTTAGATAAACATTAAATATACCCATTTTCATGTAAAAAAATCTGCGCTGTATGAGGAATACATCAGCACGTAGAATAAGTCACCCAGTTTCAGGAATGAAACTACAGTTGTGTTGGTTTCAATGATTTATTTTTGTTTCTGTTTACAAATGAACAATATGGATCTATGATAAGGGAAGTAATTAATGAAGGGCACGCAAAATATTTTCTCTTCATATGTATGTATGTATTTATTTACACTGAAAGTGGGCAAGCACCCGGTGGCAGTGGTATATACAATATTAACAATACACAATAAAATGATAAGCAACACACAATAAAATTTACAATACACAATACAATTTACAACACATATACAATTTTATACACAATACAATAAGAATACACAATACAATTTAACACAATAATAATAAAACATAAAATAAAACACCTAATTTTACAACACAACCTACATAATTATGTATAGGTCCTACATAAGTTTCAATAGTCTTTCACTTTACTCCCATCTCATTCCCTGTAGTGGCACTATGACGCATTTCACTGACACTTTAGCACACATTTCACTGACACTCTGTAACACATTTCACTGACAAAAGCGACATTATGAAATTAGTCCCAGTTTACAACAAATTTTTCACTATGGTTCACTCAAAGTGTTTCGGACGTGTCTATTATCACTTTAATATTGCAGATTATAAGTCAAACCAGAGGTCGCACAGGACTGTACATATGATATTACCACGCCTAATTTTATACGCAACTCGACGCCCTCATACTGTAGCGACGGGAGGTAACGTCATTGGGGGTGGTTAAGTTACATTAGATCGTGTTCTAACTACTAACAGAATTAGTATTCGGATGTGGCTGTCTTCACACAGTAAGCATTTTGTTTCATCCAGGGACAAGTGCCCAGCTAGAAGCGCGTCCTACATCAAAATATTACCAAAATAATTATCGAAGGTTGGAAAAGCACTACTGCCGAAAGCGAACACTGATAAGCGAGCTTTGAATTTTTTACTTTGACTATTACACTTTTACTACGTCACACTACTTTTGACCAATAAAACGGTACGAAAGGACGTCTTTCAAACAATCATGGCTGCTTATCGCACAATTTTATCGCTTCCCTAGCATTTGTTTAATTTTATCGCGTCCCTAGCATTTGTTTATTTTTATCACTACCCTAGCATTTGTTTCTTTGTTTGCCAACATTTCAAACTGCACTGGTCTGGACGTCAAAAAACAGAAAATTACAAACCACTCCAGTCGATGCACAGCACTTTCAAATATGACTCGCATTGGCATTCAAGAACAAGAATTAATAAAGATCACTGGTCAATTATGAAGAGCACCATTCGGAAATTTTGAACAAGTTGAGGGATACACCATGTACATTAACGAGTTCACTTCTTTTACGCACACGTCCAATATAACATCAACTGAACCACCAACCACTAAAACATTCAAATTTGAAAATTGTACTTTCAATAATTGTGTCTTTTAAAATTATTCATGTTTATTTTTTATTTCATCATCGTTAATTAAAACGTTTCTTGTTTATTTAATCATCCCTAATTAAAACTTTTCTAACACTTGTTTATATTATTTAGGTTATGTTTGTTATAGCTTCTGCTTATGGATAGTCACGTATCAGAGATTGTTTAATACTAAGATTTATTGAAAATCATCTGTCAAGTGACGCTGATTACTGGGATCCGGACGATTGAAGTGGAATTCAAATGTTTTAATAAAAATGAAACTGAATCAACAAAGCCTTCTTGACTAGTAACAGTCCACAGAGTTCAATGATGATTCCATAGTTGGCACAACTGATACCGCTAACAAGAAAATATAATCATAAAACGTTACTGCCATCTAGAGTAATGTTGAGATGGTACAATAATACATTTGAAGACAGTTGTATTTTCGTAAGCCAATTAATATTTTATTGCATTGGAGTACTTCGTTACTTCTAATCTTTATATACTTTCTTCTAATCGTGTAATAGTCAATTAAATCCCACTCGAGTTTTGATTTTCTCTAGATAAATGAAAGCCTCTAGTGAGATTACTGTTGACAAATATTGCCTAAAATCTCGGTATTAGGGCTAAATGCTTTCACCGTAGGCTAACACTTACATGGCGTAACTTCTTCCTCTCTCTCGTGAGTTGTGGGGGAAGTCGCACTTTCCACAAATTTGCGGCAAGTTGAACGCGTGTTTGTGTTGGCAGTTCGTCGAGCCACTACAATGCTGTGGGAACTGCTCTCCCACGACTCTGAAACGGTTATCGTAACAGAATGAGAGCTTCTACGTACAATGCAGTAGCGGCTGGTGATCCAAATCCTCGGTGAGGCCAGATGCAACTAGTTTAAGTGCCTCCGATAGAAAATGTTTATTTATGATATTAATTATTAGTGTTGTTATACGTGGTACAGTCATTAAGTTCTGACACCGACGCCTGAAGGGTAGGCACCCACAAGAACCTGGATGTCTCAGAAGATGCCGCGTGATACGGCGTACACTTAAACAGATCGACATCCTCCCTCAATATAGTCGCCGTTGGCCGCTATGCACGTCTGCCAACGTTGGTGTAGCTGCTGGAAGCACCGCTGAAAGATGTTGGCAGGAAGATGCCTTATGGCTTCTCTTGTGGCAGTCATGACCTTTTCGGCCGCATAAAAATTACGCCCTCGCAGGATTGATTTCATGAGGGGAAAGAGAAAAAAAATCGCATGGTGCGAGATCAGGTGAGTACGGAGGGTGTGGCAAAACAGCGACCTGTTGCCTTGCAAGTTCCTCTTGGACAAGGATGGAGCGATGTGCAGGGGCGTTGTCGTGTAGCAACAGCCAATTCTTCCTATGCCAAAGCTCAGGACGCTTACGACGAATTGAATTGCTTAAACGGCCAAGAATCTCTTTGTAGAGGATCTTGTCTACAGTTGCACCTTGTGGGATGAATTCTATGCGAACAATTCCATTTGAATAAAAAAACTGTGAAAGCATCACCTTGCCTTTTGACCTGTCTTGTTGCGGATTTTTCTGTCGTGGAAATAATGGCGTTTTCCAGGTGGCGGATTGTCGCTTCAGTTGCGGATCGTAAAGGAAACACCATGTTTCGTCTCCAGTTATGATCGGTTATAGCAGTTTCGCCTAATTTCTGACAGAACGTGACGTTTGCCCGTTGCTCAAACTGCAACATACTCGAGTTCCGACGCGCGCATTCAAATCATCGTCACAACAAAGACCGTAGTTCTGCTTACAGTGCATGCACTCAACTGTCTCTTGTTGGGTCGAGAGACTAACTGACAAGGTATCATACCATGGCGCCACCTATGCGCTATAGTGCACCACAACGCCACTATGCGCTCAGTATTAGAACTTAATGACTGTACCACGTATTATTAATATCATTATTATTATTATTATTATTATTATTAGTCCATTATTATTACTAGTAATGAAAAATAATAATTTCACTCACCAAATAAGTTGTTATGCTGCAAGTTTCAGTGATTGTTTCAGTGTGATGAAGCAACCCATATTATGTGTTGAAATTCCCCTTTCTTTCTTTTTTTTTTATTTTTTTCCTTTGACAGCAACGAACAAGGCCAACAGAGAAGTTTATTTTGCTCCACATTACGACTTAACCATTTATGTTGCCCATACCAGGATGCAATAGACACTCGCGTTTTAAGATTATCTGTCAGAAAAATTGTCAGCGATGTCGTAGGTATCTCGGTCGGCTCTCTCGTTATTTAAAACTTCCTTTCTTTCAATATTATTTCTTCTCGAAAAAGGACACTCTAACAGTGAATTAACTACACCAGCATTATTTGTCGCATTTGTTTCTCTTTATATTTTCCCGAAATACATAACAACATTGGCCCAGATTCACTACTGTACTACGAAGTACAATAGTACAACACCCTCGCTTAAGTCATAAACTAAGACATAAGAGGAGAGAATAGTGTGGGTCTCTGCCTGCCAAAGAGCTGGAATGTTTGTTATTTATGGCCTATTTAGGAAGACAAGTCACCCTATTCCCACCCCACTCTACCCTTGAGGCCGGCCCATGGTTGAGAGGAGTGAAATCTGACCAGGCCAGACGAATTGTGCCTCAGTTATACCTTATTTTATTTCAAGGAGTGCAGTTCGGTGGCTCCTTTGAACACCCACTTACAGATTTATGACTTCCTACACAAACACCTCTGACAATTCCATCCTGTCCCCTCGCCCCAACATTGCACAGTTGCCACAATCCTGGTGACCTTCGAAATTATGCAGTGAAACTGATGGGATTCTTGAAATTCGGAAAAGATGAGGCAACTCTGCCTCCACGTGGATTTGACAATTCTTCTGAACGAGGGTTGTGATTGGTTACTAACAGAAGAAGACAAGATTTCCTTCACAGTAAGGAAGACATTTATTTATGACAACCAATTAGTAGGGTGCAGTAGAAGCTCAGTCGGCAAAGTCCTTTCTACGAAACTGCACTCCATGAAAAAAAATAAAGTATACAACGTTTAAAGCGCAACGTCAAAAGCCCGCGAAGACAAACGAAAATCCAGAAGCAGACCCGGCACGAGCGATCTTGGCCTCATGAACTTTACTGCAAAACAGGTCTATATACATCACAAGCCAGACCCGGCACGAGCGATCCTGGCCTCATGAACTTTACTGCAAAACAGGTCTATATACATCACAAGCCAGACCCGGCACGAGCGATCCTGGCCTCATGAACAAACTTTACTGCAAAACAGGTCTATATACATCACAAGCCAGACCCGGCACGAGCGATCCTGGCCTCATGAACAAACTTTACTGCAAAACAGGTCTATATACATCAAAAGCCAGACCCGGCACGAGCGATCCTGGCCTCATGAACAAACTTTACTGCAAAACAGGTCTATATACATCACAAGCCAGACCCGGCACGAGCGATCCTGGCCTCATGAACAAACTTTACTGCAAAACAGGTCTATATACATCACAAGCCAGACCCGGCACGAGCGATCCTGGCCTCATGAACAAACTTTACTACAAAACAGGTCTATATACATCACAAGCCAGACCCGGCACGAGCGATCCTGGCCTCATGAACAAACTTTACTGCAAAACAGGTCTATATACATCACAAGCCAGACCCGGCACGAGCGATCCTGGCCTCATGAACAAACTTTACTGCAAAACAGGTCTATATACATCACAAGCCAGACCCGGCACGAGCGATCCTGGCCTCATGAACAAACTTTACTGCAAAACAGGTCTATATACATCACAAGCCAGACCCGGCACGAGCGATCCTGGCCTCATGAACAAACTTTACTGCAATACAGGTCTATATACATCACAAGCCAGACCCGGCACGAGCGATCCTGGCCTCATGAACAAACTTTACTGCAAAACAGGTCTATATACATCACAAGCCAGACCCGGCACGAGCGATCCTGGCCTCATGAACAAACTTTACTGCAAAACAGGTCTATCTACATCACAAGCCAGACCCGGCACGAGCGATCCTGGCCTCATGAACAAACTTTACTGCAATACAGGTCTATATACATCACAAGCCAGACCCGGCACGAGCGATCCTGGCCTCATGAACAAACTTTACTGCAAAACAGGTCTATCTACATCACAAAGTTTTCAAATGCTTCTACAGCATATATGCTTCATTAAAATAACTAATACACTACATAAAAACAAAATTTGATTTCAGTTAAGCCAAGTGACTGAGGCCCAGCCTCACTTGCCTCAGTCAATCAGCCGCCACTGGTACAATGTCTAGGCGATCAACACGATGTATTGGATTTCTTCGCAATTTTCTTCTCAAGAACTAAAAATCCCCACGCCATCGGCCGTGAATTGCAAGCACTCACTCTCCATTTATCTGCTTGACCGACAACGAATGAGACTCCCTGGAAATGAAGCGACCCGCCTGGTGCATGTCGTGAGGATGATTTGTTATCCTGACAGTGAACGAGTGGGCGGCCCTGTACATGATCTAAATTGCATGTGGCGCGCAGGTTGCTTGCTTTGCGCCTAGCCCAGGCGTGTCAAACGTAAATCTCAACTCGGCCAAATAATTTGGGTGTAAGATCGCGTGGGCGACAAGAAAAAGAAATACTCATATTATGTAACCTGTAATGTATTAGCAATAGTAGGCCTATTTACTTACTTACTGGCTTTTAAGGAACCCGGAGGTTCATTGCCGCCCTCACATAAGCCCGCCATTGGTCCCTATCCTGAGCAAGATTAATCCATTCTCTATCATATCTCACCTCCCTCAAATCCATTTTAATACTATCTTCCCATCTACGTCTCGGCCTCCCTAAAGGTCTTTTTCCCTCCGGCCTTCCAACTAACACTCTATATGCATTTCTGGATTCGCCCATATGTGCTACATGCCCTGCCCAACTCAAACGTCTGGATTTAATGTTCCTAATTATGTCACATGAAGAATACAATGCGTGCAGTTCTGAGTTGTGTAACTTTCTCCATTATCCTGTAACTTCATCCCTTTTAGCCCCAAATATTTTCCTAAGCACCTTATTCTCAAACACCCTTAATCTATGTTCCTCTCTAAAAGTCAGGGTCCAAGTTTCACAACCATAAAGAACAACCGGTAATATAACTGTTTTATAAATTCTAACTTTCAGAATTTTTGACAGCAGACTGGATGATAAAAGCTACTCAACCGAATAAAAACAGGCATTTCCTATATTTATTCTTTGTTTAATTTCCTCCCGAGTATCATTTATATGTGTTACTGTTGCTCCAAATATTTGAACTTCTCCACCTCTTCGAAAGATATATTTCCAATTTTTATATTTCCATTTCGTACAATATTCTCGTCACGAGACATAATCATATACTATGTCTTTTCGGGATTTACTTTCAAACCTATCTCTTTACTTGCTTCCATTAAAATTCCCGTGTTTTCCCTAATCGTTTGTGGATTTTCTCCTAACATATTCACGTCATCCGCATAGACAAGCAGCTGATGTAACCCGTTCAATTCCAAACCCTCTTTTTGTTACCCTGGACTTTCCTAATGGCATACTCTAGAGCAAAGTTAAAAAGTAAAGATGATAGTGCATCCCCTTGCTTTAGCCCACAGTGAATTGGAAACGCATCTGACAGAAACTGACCTATACGGACTCTGCTGTACGTTTCACTGAGACACATTTTAATTAATCGAACTAGTTTCTTGGGAATACCAAATTCAATAAGAATATCATATAAAACTTCTCTCTTAACCGAGTCATATGCCTTTATGAAATCTATGAATAACTGCTGCATTGTACCCTTATACTCCCAGCCTGTTTATTTATAGAAATATTATATTGTTTGCTGGTAAGAAAGAGCAACAGTATAATAACATAGATTATTTCCCGATACCTGAAATCTCTTTTCACCAGTCAAATCGCTATGCTGCGCGCCATTTTCACGCTTAATTTACGAACACCCTGAGCGCGGGTCGCGTTCCACTTGGTAACCTGGGCCGCGTGCCTAACACAGGTCCATGGAAAAACGATCGCTATGTGAACCAGCAAAGGCTTCATATCGCGAGTACTGACGATTAGTAGGCTATATCCCTACCCACTTGACTACAAGATGTCGGTGACAAGACAGGTTATTGGTAGTCATATTGGACATCTACGATTCTTGCTTCAATCTATTAGAGGAATTCTTCATGTAGTAGTAGTATTTAGTAGTAGTATTTATTTATTTAACCTGGTAGAGATAAGGCCGTCAGGCCTTCTCTGCCCGTCTACCAGGAGATTCCAACTACAATATCAACAATAAAATTACAATTAGTATTAAATTTACAATTACAATTACAAATA
Organism: Periplaneta americana; assembly: GCF_040183065.1. NCBI lineage: Eukaryota > Metazoa > Arthropoda > Insecta > Blattodea > Blattidae > Periplaneta > Periplaneta americana. The sequence goes on along the minus strand of NC_091124.1, from coordinate 6,140,991 downwards.
ATATTACAGTTAGTATTAAATTTACAATTACAATAAAATCAAAGTACGAAAAGATTACCTAAATAATTAAAGAAGATAATTTATCATAGAGAAACAAAGAATATTTTATATTTACTGAATTACAAATTAAATCTAGAATAACAAAATTGTATAGTGATGAAATTACTGAATATTGAAATATTTTGTCATAGATTAAAGAAACTATTTACAAGTAATCAATTACTGACCAAGTGCCTAGTAAGTTTTCGTTTGAATTCAATTTTATTTCGACAGTCCCTGATGCTAGCAGGTAGCGAATTCCAGAGTCTTGGCAGGGCTATTGTGAAAGAAGATGAGTATGAGGAGGTGCGATGGGATGGTATTGTTAGTATTGTTTCATGACGAGAGCGTGTGTTCAGATTATGGTGGGAAGAAAGGTAAGTGAAGCGAGACGACAGGTACGAAGGAATAGAAGAGTTCAAGATTTCGAAGAGAAAGAGAAGTGAATGTAAATTTCTTTTCTTATCTAGTTTAAGCCAACCTATTGCTTCCAGGGATGGGGTAATATGATCATATTTACGAACATTGCTTACAAAACGTACACACAAATTATGAGCACGTTGAAGTTTCATTTTGTTGTCGCTGGAGAGGTCAGTCAGTAAAATGTCCGCATAGTCGAAATAGGGAAATGCAAGTGTCTGCACAAGGGACTTTTTTAAGCAAGAGGGGAGATGAACATTTATCCTTTTTAGCACACGGATAATAGAATATACTTTTCTGCAGGTTTCTGTGATTTGCATGTCCCAGTTGAGATTATTATCCATGTGAATGCCAAGATTTTTTACTGAAGAACTGAAAGGGATATGCACTGTACTTACTTTAACGGGGGAAATGTCGAGGTGTTTTACAGCGTCGGTTTGCCGTTTGTGTCCTAATATAATTGCTTGTGTCTTTCCAGGATTGATTTTAAGACGGAGTTTCTTTGTCCATGTCACAATCGAGTCAATGTCTTCGTTAAATTTATCTATAGCGTCATTTACTCGGTCTAAGCGGGAAGAGATGTAGCATTGAAGGTCGTCAGCATACAAGTGATAGTTACAATGCCTTACAAGAGATGTAATATCATTGACATATATTGTGAACAACAATGGTCCGTTTACCGACCCCTGTGGTATACCTGATGTTATGTCAAGTCAGGGGGAGCTTCGATTCCCGGATACAACACATTGTTGTCTTTCCCGTAAGTAGGATTCGAACCAACTCACAGCAGTCTCTGACAAATACATATTTCTCAATTTATGGGTGAGCAGGTCAAAATTTACAGAGTTGAAAGCTTTGCTAAGGTCAAGAAGTGTTAGTATTGTTACTTTATTAGAGTCGATTGCTTCACGAATGTCTTCGGTCACTTTAAGTAGAGCAGTGCTTGTGTTGTGTCCAGCTCTGAAACCTGACTGATACTCGTCGAATAGTTTGTGTTCGTTCATGTAGTTAGTAATTTGTCTGTGTACGATTCTTTCCAGTGCTTTTGAAATGGCTGGCAGGATACCGATTGGTCTATAGTCGTTCGGGTCGGTGGGAACTTTGACTTTTGGAAGAGGAAGAACGAAAGCTTGCTTCCATATTTTAGGGAAAGTTGAAGTGATTAAGGAACTATTGAATATATGTGCAATCGTAGGTATTACAATCTCTTGTATTTTCTGTATAAGTATTATGCTAATGTTGTCCGGCCCTTGGGCTTTTGTCTTGATGCGTCGGATGGCTTTCATTACGTCAATGGGAGTGACGTCGGTAAAATAGAATTTGTCTCGAGTTGGGGGAACTGAGTCAGGCAAAACTGTGTCATGTGTTACAGTTTTTTTTATTTTAATGGTTTTGTATGATTTACTGCCTTTTTCAGGGCTACATAATTTTCCCAAATTATATTCAAGAAACGCACAATAATTCTGAGTAACTCACATTCAAATTGCAAAGATGTGATAATAGACCATAACAAAAAGCCGGAGACCGAAGACGGAATAATTTCTTATGTGTGCTATCCATTCACCTATGCATATAACATTGCTCGGGTTTCGGGTTCGAGACCGGTGAATGTGGAGCTGCTCATTTACGTTCTTAGAATATTTCCTCCTTTCGGTTATTCCCCTCAGTGAGGCTTACGTCACTCACCTCCACCAACCAAGCAAGTTCGCTTGTCCACTTTCCTTCTTGGGACCATAAAAAAAAGAAGAGAATATTTTAAGTGACGTACAGTTCCAACGTTTATTCTTCTTACTTTCGAACCGTCATATGCACTGCATCACTTCACTTCTAACACCAGAAATGCAGCTGTTCAATGTATGCAGTTATCCAGTCGTGAGGATGTGTGTGCCTTCCCGAAAATTGTTAAAAAACAAGGTTTACATAAACATAAAAATCATCAATTCAGAAAGAATTGCAGTCGATTTATGTAAAGAGCGATTCATGCAGTTTTCTCTTCAAAGGCAGGCATTTCACTGCAAACCCAGCATTCTCCACATATATCTTAATGTTGCCTATCATCTGTTTATCTTATTCTCTTTCGGACTTTTCTCCCGTTTACCAATCCTTCCAGTGGATCCTTCAGTAGACTCTTTCTTCTCAGCCAATTCCTTTTTCTCTTCCTGATCAGTTTCAGCTTCATCCACTCTTTCTAGCATATCTTAAGAATGAACTATAATATAACCGCCGCCATTTTGTTCTACAATCATTTACAGCTTACGGAATGAAGGCAAGTTGCAGTAAATCATACAAAACCATTAAAATAAAAAAAATCTGTAACACATGAAGAATTCCTCTAATAGATTGAACTAATTACAGTCTGAAATCAGCTTGCCACAACATGGATATGAAGCAACAGACAGCAACAATCGTAGATCTAAACTACTTTTATTAATGAAAATGTTATGTGGCTATTAATTGCAAGGAAGTTCCAGCCATTTCAGAGCTAATAATAACCCGACATACATGTTTCTGGCACAGGATTTGTTTAGTTCTGGGAAGAAGGTTAGAGTGTCAGCGTCTTTGAACCTGACTGTACGCAATTGCTGTTAATTAGCGATGAGAGTGTATCAAGTTGTCCAACTGCAGCTGTGGACACATCGGTCAATTTACTTAAAATCCATATCCATGTCCACGCAACAGTTCGATCAAACGACCGGACAGCAGACTGGCAGTGACGCAACTTGCTTTCCGAGATCACAAAGCGTTTGATTCGCGTCTAATATGATATCTTACATACTTTTACAATGAATGAATGAATGAATGAATGAATGAATGAATGAATGAATCAGTCAGTCAGGTCAGTCAGTCATCAGTCAGTCAGTCAGTCAGGTCATCAGTCAGTCAGGTCAATCATCAGTCAGTCATCAGTCAGTCAGTCAGGTCAATCAGTCAGTCAGGTCAATCAGGTCAGTCAGGTCTGTCAGTCATCAGTCAGTCAGTCAGATCAGTCAGTCAGGCCTGTCACTCATCAGTCAGTCAGGTCAGTCAGGTCTCTGTCAGTCATCAGTCAGGTCAGTCATTAGTCAGTCAGGTCAGTCATCAGTCAGTCAGTCAGGTCTCTCAGTCAGTCATCAGTCAGGTCAGTCAGTCATCAGTCAGTCAGGTCAGTCAGTCAGGTCAGTCAGTCATCAGTCAGTCAGTCAGGTCACTCTTCAGTCAGTCAGGTCAGTCAGGTCTCTGTCAGTCATCAGTCAGGTCAGTCATTAGTCAGGTCAGTCAGTAGTCAGTCAGTCAGGTCAGTCATCAGTCAGGTCAGTCAGGTCAGTCAGGTCTGTCAGTCATCAGTCAGTCAGTCAGTCAGGTCAGGTCAGTCAGGTCTTTTAGTCGTCAGTCAGTCAGTGATCAGTCAGGTCAATCATCAGTCAGTCAGTCAGGTCTGTCAGTCATCAGTCAGGTCAGTCAGTCAGTCATCAGTCAGATCAGTCAGTCAGTCAGTCAGGTCACTCTTCAGTCAGTCAGGTCAGTCAGGTGTCTGTCAGTCATCAGTCAGGTCAGTCATTAGTCAGTCAGTCAGGTCAGTCAGGTCTCTCAGTCAGTCATCAGTCAGTCAGGTCTTTTAGTCGTCAGTCAGTCAGTCGTCAGTCAGTCAGTCATCAGTCAGTCAGTCATCAGTCAGTCAGTCTGGTCTGTCAGTCATCAGTCAGTCAGGTCAGTCATCAGTCAGTCAGGTCTGTCAGTCAGTCAGGTCAGTCATCAGTCAGTCAGGTCTGTCAGTCAGGTCAGTCAGTCAATAAATAAAATAATAAAAACATGCAACCAATAACCTCTGTTGTCATGGACGTCTTGTAGTCAAGTGGGAGGGGATACACTTATTGTCAATACTCGCGAAGCATTATTATAAAATCAGAACAGTTAATATTAACTTTATGCATAATTATTCCAGTTGTGAAATATAGGTACGGGAAAGACGAAGAGTTTCATTTGAAGAAACACAAATGTTAACTAGACTCTGTAAGTTAATATTGAATTACGGGAACTTTGTTTCTAGAGAGCGGCCACTTTTTCTTTTGACAGCTGTACGTAACTCGAGATATCTGCCTTGCATTGTTTTCCTCCATTTTATTGTGACATTTCACAGAACCCGCGGTGCATAAGCATGGGTTTAATTCGTATAACTGAAACAACTTTCCTCGGCCAGCACATTTTTACACAAATTTTCATTTCGATATTGCAATTACTTATAATTAATTGTTGTTGTTTTTTTAAATACTGAATTATAATTGTTCCAATTTCCAAAGTTTACCTAATTATTCTTTAAATTTATATTCAATTTATTCCTGATAGATTTATGTGAAATATGACACACGTTTTACATATTTTTATATTATTTAATAATTTAATAATATTTTTATTTTTCCAATTACTTTTGTTTTTTTTTAATTATCACATCCTCAACACATGGTGATTATTATTTCATATCATTTTAAATCAAATTTCTATTACTTATATCACTAAAGAACGGTAACAGAATATAAATGATAATTTGAATATCATTTATATAATTAAAGAACGATAAGAGAATATATGTAAATGATAACTTCAATATTATTTATATAGGTAAAAACGGTAACTGAATACGAATGATAACTTGGATATCATTAATTTATATTTATCACTAACGAACGATAACAAAATAAAATAACTTTAATATTATTTATATCGCTAAAGAACGATAACACAATGCACGATAAGAAAATAAAATGATAACGTGAATATTATTTACATCGCTAACGAACGATAACAAAATAAAATGATAACTTAAGCAAGACTCGAACTCTCAATCTTCGAATCATTAAGCGAGCTCTCTACCGCTGCTCTACGAGAGACAGATATTGAATAACTCCATAGTCTCGAAACTTCTTCTACAAATGCATTGCATCGTGTAACATCACCGTTATCCGAAGTGGACTTAGAAAATATACGTTGTTAACGAGTGCGGCCACTTTCTTTTTGGCAGCTGTACATGTATTTTTTGAAAGAAGAAAATTATAAACTATAACCTAGAAGAAAAGTAATTGTAAATATATTCTTAAAACAATAAGCAATGGTAATATTATTCGTTTTAGTTAAGTAATACAGATATCATTTTGTATAGCCTAATTATTTCCCAAAGGTTTTAAATATTTATATTTGGCAGGTAGGTCTACAAAGGTTACAAATGAACTTGAAGGGTATGTTTTAAAATCTTGCCAACTTTTGACCAATGTCAAATAGTTTTGCCAAATCTTTTTTTAATATTCACCAAACTTCGACAACTTTTGAGAAGTTTTCTTTTAAAATAATGAATTGGAGGAAAAAATTGATCGTGTACAAGCAGCCACATACTTTACAAGGAATCAATGTATACAAACGAACAGATGACATATTAATACAGAAACTTTTTTTTTAACATTGGTGCCATTTCTGATCTCAATTATCAATATCGAGTGATCACTGGTTCCTGTGAAGAACTACGGAATATCTAATGATCACATGTCCACACCTGTGGAGTAACGGTGAGCGCGTCTGGCTGCGAAACCAAGTGGCCCGGGTTCGAATCCCGGTCGGGGCAAGTTACCTGGTTGAGGTTTTTTTCCGGGGTTTTCCCTCAACCCAATAGGAGCAAATGCTGGGTAACTTTCGGCGCTGGACCCCGGACTCATTTCACCGGCATTATCACCTTCATATCACCTAGATGTTGATACAGCATCGTAAAATAACCCACTAAATAAATAAATCTAGTGATCACTGGTCCCTGTGAAGAACTACGGAATATCTAGTGACCACTGGTCCCTGTGAAGAACTACGGAATATGTAGTGATCACTGGTCCCTGTGAAGAACTACGGAATATCTAGTGATCACTGGTCCCTGTAAAGAGCTACGGAATGTCAAGTGATCACTGGTTCCTGTAAAGAACTACGGAATATCTAGTGATCACTGGTCCCTGTAAAGAACTAAGGAATGTCAAGTGATCACTGGTTCCTGTAACGAACTACGGAATATCTAGTGATCACTGGTCCCTGTGAAGAACTACGGAATATCTAGTGATAACTGGTCCCTGTCAAGAACTACGGAATATCTAGTGATCATTGGTTCCTGTAAAGAACTGCGGAATATCTAGTGATCACTGGTCCCTGTGAATTTATTTTTATTTTATTGGGTTATTTTACGACGCTGTATCAACATCTAGGTTATTTAGCGTCTGAATGATATGAAGGTGATAATGCTGGTGAAATGAGTCCGGGGTCCAGTACCGAAAGTTAACCAGCATTTGCTCGTATTGGGTTGAGGGGAAAAACCCGGAAAAAACCTCAAGCAGGTAACTTGCCCCGACCGGGAATCGAACCCGGGCCACCTGGTTTCGCGGCCAGACGCGCTGACCGTTACTCCACAGGTGTGGACCGGTCCCTGTGAAGAACTACGGAATACCTAGTAATCACTGGTCCCTTTAAAGAACTACGGAATATCTAGTGACCACTGGTTCCTGTAAAGAACTACGGAATATCTAGTGATTACTGGGCCCTGTAAAGAACTACGGAATATCTAGTGATTAATGGTCCCTGTGAAGAACTACGGAATATCTAGTGATTACTGGTCCCTGTGAAGAACTACGGAATATCTAGTGATCACTGGTCCCTGTGAAGAACTACGGAATATCTAGTAATCACTGGTCCTTTAAAGAACAACGGAATATCTAGTAATCACTGGTCCCTGTGAAAACTACCGAATATCTAGTAATCACTGGTCCCTTTAAAGAACTTTGAAATATCCAGTGATTAATGGTCCCTGTGAAGAACTACGGAATATCTAGTGATTACTGGCCCCTGTGAAGAACTACGGAATATCTAGTGATCACTGATCCCTGTGAAGAACTACGGAATATCTAGTAATCACTGGTGCCTTTAAAGAACTACGGAATATCTAGTAGTCACTGGTCCTTGTGAAGAACTACGGAATATCTAGTAATCACTGGTCCCTTTAAAGAACTATGGAATATCTAGTGATCACTGGTCCCTGTGATGAACTACGGAATATCTAGTAATCACTGGTCCCTTTAAAGAACTATGGAATATCTAGTGATCACTGGTCCCTGTGAAGAACTACGGAATATCTAGGCACGAGGAAAATTAATAACTGACCCCAAATTGGCAATTTACATGCGACAAAATAATCTTTTTTGAGGGGCGGTAGGGTAGAAATTCCGCGCCGGAACAGCTTTAGATTTCTTTGACAGTTCGGAATCACACTCCAGGTACACAGAAAACGAACCTTACATCGAAATCGAGACATTTCGCACAAAGGAGAGAAAATAATGGGCCGAATATATGACGAGTCAGAGAGGTGGGGAGGGGAGGGGAGGGGAGTTGCTGACGCAGTCTGGCAAGCGCTGCTGCTATTTCGGCGTCGCTCAAGCCCGCACGACATTGTCGCAGCTTTTTGTTCTTAAATTCGCTTTCTCGGTAAACCAAATGAGCCACGAAAACCCACATTGTGCCATTTTGACTACATGCTTTGTTTGTCCAGAGTCGCGCGGCAGAGAATGTCGTAAATTTAGCGGTCGAGGACGACAAAAATACCGCAAATAATTAAGAAGCTCCGACGATCTGCCTATTACGCGTGCGCAAAACATCTTCCAACAGAGTTAAAAGAGTAGAAGTCCACACGTAACGTACGACACTTTAATGTGCGGAAACACTTGATCCTATTTGGATTGATTCGGAACGATCTACTATGTCTCCTTCACTGTCCTCGTTATGGCCATTGATTCCCAGTCGCCCAAGCAATGAAATTCGACAGTTTTCTTTCTTGTCGCCTCTCGACCTCGTCTCTCCACCTATTCTGACGTCGTAAGTATGTAACACAGGTGCCAATCTTTGCAGTTATCCGTAATCCCATCTTATTCACTCCCTTGCCTTTCGAAAAAATTCAGATCTGAACCATTCTACATATAATTACACGTTACCTGTCAGTTATCCTGCGATAAAACGTTCTGTACTTACATCTAACAGCTGCTTTTCTGCAAAATTTCTTCTTCAAGCTTGTGATCTCATTTTGATTCCAGTGTTGATATGCTTAGCGCAGTTTTTGTAATCTTACTTCTCAGCTATTACCCATCGCTCAGACTCCAGAAACAGATGGTAGGATGTTGTGCTTTAAGAGAAATGATGTAAACAACAATTCTGCATTCGTGATCAATGTTTCATCGTTACTAACAAAGAATGAGGCAGTAGAGCAAGTGGAGTGTACTGTAAGTACAGGGATATCATTTTATTTTTACTAAAATTTTTAATATTAACCTGGCTATACCTTTGGATCAACGCCGTTTGCTACCCCCTTCCACGACTGGAGTTCGATGATACTGGCGTAATATACAAACAAATCACTTTACTAAGTATAGGAGGGAAGAAAAGTAGTTCATCCATTTACGTAAACTAGGAAATATCGCGCTTTTGAGTTTGATCATTTTCATTAGGTTTTTGTTTAATCAAAATACAGTACAGTATTAACAATGATGTTTTTACTCACGAACTGAGCTGTCCATGCGGACGTATTCATTATGCAGTGCATATTATACTGTCTACAGCACATTAGCGTACAATATAGAGAATGAAGTTAAAATGAAAAATAATCATAATATGGATATTTTTTTTAAATGGTGGCCGTTCATTTCGATACAGGCTTCAGTTCTTTTGTGCCTATTATCGCACTATAGACTATTGCATCTAATCCCAAGTACCAGTTTCGTTCTTCGTACTAGTAACTCATGTTGAAATAATTCTCCACCTACTCTATAAAAGAGTACCTTACGTACTGTAAATTCAATCTTCACTTCTGCCCGATCCGAAAAGATAAAATTATTCAGACATACTATCTACTGTCCATCCAACTGGTTATGTCGTAGGGTCGTAAAACGCGAGGAAATCACGTGACAGTTAATTACTTAACGAGGCCCATTTATTTAAGTTATTTTAAACAGTTGTATAATATTACGTACACGTCCAATTCCTAACAGAAATTAATGTTCTCACAAAAGAGCTAAGACGACAGCCCAGCCACTAGTTGGCGAATAAAAGCTGGTGGGGAAACCGGAATACGACGTAGGCAAATGGACGACAGTACCTATGCGAAAATGATTCAGTATTGAAAGCTCTTTCGTCACTGGAAAATGCGAACATATTTTTGGAACGTACTGTTTACTATGACCGTAAGGCGGTCTTGGATCTGTGTGGAGGACGGTTGAACTTCATTAGTAGAAGGGGTGGGAGTGAAGTATATTAAAAAACTCAGGTGCAATAAAAATTAAAGTAAAAATAAAATGATGTCCCTGTAGTAACATGAGCTGCAGCCAGGAAGTCAAAAGGAGGATAGCAATGGCAAAGGAAGCTTTTAATAGAAAAGGAGCAACTTCTGCGGAAATCTGGAAAAAGAACTAAGGAAGAGACTAGTGAAGTGCTTACTGTGGAGTGTTGGACTGTAGGGAGCAGAAACATGTACATTATGACGAAATGAAGAAAAACGACTAGAAGCATTTGAAACGTGGATGTGAAGAGTGGAGTGTGAAATGGACAGACAGAATGAGAAATGAATCTGTGTTAGAAAGAGTGGATGAAGAAACAATAATACTCAAAACTCATCAGGAAGAGGAAAAGGAATTGGTTGGGTCACTGGCTAAAAACAAACTGCCTATTGAAGGATGTACTGGAAGGAATGGTGAACGGAAAAAAAGTTCGGGACAGAAAAGATGTAACATGATAGACAATATTAAGATATATGGATCGTATGCAGAGACTAAGAGAAAGCAGGAACCATCCGCAAAATTATCTCCCTAGACTTTCGACATAGGGCTTCGATCATTTTAGTGCGCTACTTAACGGGCAGATAGTTGGTGTGTTTTACAATGATTACAGTATTATTGTAAGTTGTAAACATGGTTGTAAATTACTGATTTACGATCTGAGTTTCTAAAGTTCAACTTTGCAAAGAAAGTCAAATTGTTACAAATGCAATTTTGCATAATTCGCAAGTGTTTTGTTTTTCAATGGAGTAATTGAACAATTAGTTGCCTAGGCAACAGTGCTAACACGAATATAATCGAGAATGTTTTTATTATCAAGAAGAGATTAAAAAATGCAACACTATCACTAAAGTTGGGCTCAAAGGGAAAAACGATGGATGTCACATTTCTGTTAAGGATTAGACAATGATCTAATTGAGTCTATAACTGCAAGATGTAGTGCTGTTTCTATAGAAAATAAAAGAAAGGATTACTGTATTCGTGGTGATAATTATTTTTACCATTTTTCATAAGAACAACATTAAGTTTCGTAGTGATCCATTGAATTAGATAATGACATCAACCTTAACAAAACTGTGACATTCATCGTTTTTCCCGGGAACTCTTCAATTAATACCATTTGGCACACAGGCATTGAAATTCGGTGTCCTGTAAACAGCATGCCAAGAAGATCTGAAATGCTCACCAAGACAAAAGGAATGCATAGAAGACCTTAATGTGTACGATTGTTATGATAAATCATGCACTCTGTAGTACAGGTGTACCAACATTTTGTATCATACTATCTTGATTGCACTTGCTATTTTCCCTCTACACCTTCAGAACGAACCTAATCCTGTTCTGCCGTTATCGTTTTTAATTTAGAAAATGATGTAACTCACGAAACTTCCAAATACACGAATTAAACAACGAATAAAATTCCAGGTGCACCCAATATGTCGTCATCTTTTCCTCATATTATGTCTTATCTGTAGAGTCTTGCGTTTGGTTACTTTGAGTACAAGTGAGCTGTACATGGATCATAGTAGCTTCGTCTGCAACGGAGAGCTCTGACTAGTTTTGTGTTACATCTGTTTATTCGTACAGGGCAGTATAGGCACTGAACAACGAGAATGCTACTCACGTACAAAATATACCGTCATGTGGATTCAATATGGAACAATATATTTATTTAAAGCCATCTTATGGGCAACATAAGATTATTCTCACAAGTTAAACGAATCTAGATTGTAGATAGGCCTAGGCTACTTTTTTGTTTCACAATCTATTTTTCACCCAAAAAGTAAAAATCAATGTACATTATTTTCTCCCATTTACCGAGTTTTGAATATTTAAATTGCACTTTCTAAAATAATTATATTTTATCGAAGTGAAAATGAGTTTAGAAGTAAATAATAGATAGTTTATTGAAAGGATTTTAATTTGAATATTTACAATTTTATTACAAATGAGTTAATATTGAAATATATAAAATATTTTCTGGCCCTGATGTTTCAACTTTTGTTCATTCAGAAATGTCTGTAGGTTGTTTGTGTCTCCATGTATTACCGCGTCTAATTTCAGATTACAGAAATTAATTATGAATAGGCCTACTTGTTTTACACGTGAACGTTGAACTGGACACAGCCTATGTATGTACACATCTATAAATAAATAAGTAAATGGTGGAAATTACAATAACACAATAAGCCACAGTAAAAACAAAAATTATTTACACTGACTACTTCCTTTACGAGTCTCTATACATCACAACGAGCGGCTTTAAGCAGCTTCCTCCGCTACTTCACAAGTCCTGTGGTCATATCTCGCCGTGATAATGATAAAGTGAAATCATTACTTCCTAACGTCTCCCTCGTAACTCAATACTACCGAACTGCATGCGATGCTACTGCTACGGATCTCCTCCTTTACCCGGCACGTCCATCTTTTTTCGTGTCCTCAATTCAGGGAGTGCATGCAGCGAAAAACGCCAGTCTAATCACAATCCGGGGAATGGTACAAAGACTGCGGAGCCGAGAAAGGAAGCGCCTACAGCGACAAATTGACGTGTCGCCCTCTGCACCTTAGGGAAACCACAGATCAGAAAATTACAGGAGCGCGCCTGAGGCCTGCAGGGAATATTACGTAACGTGCGACGCTCATTTGTTCACGACACGCGAAGGATGTCCCCACACTGACAGCCACTACATCGACCAGGAGATGTGCGCACAGCAACTCCGATAAAAATAAACAAAATAAGCGTGGGATTTCGAGATATCGAACAGATTGTGGCTGTCATCAGTAGTTAGGTTATTAATTCTCTTCAGTCTCCAGATTGATTTCTACCATGTGAAACGATTTTAGATGGGTATTCATTGTTTAGAAAGGGATAAGATTCTTCAGGAGCCCCAGCAGTGGTCGATTATGCTTGTCTACTTTTACAAGTACGGCAGCACTGGTCGATTATGCTTGTCTACTTTTACAAGTACGGCAGCACTGGTCGATTATGCTTGTCTAGTTTTACAAGTACGACAGCACTGGTCGATTATGCTTGTCTACTTTTACAAGTACGGCAACACTGGTCGATTATGCTTGTCTACGTTTACAAGTACGGCAGCACTGGTGGATTATGCTTGTCTACTTTTACTAGTACGGCAGCACTGGTCGATTATGCTTGTCTACGTTTACAAGTACGGCAGCACTGGTCGATTATGCGTGTCTACTTTTACAAGTACGGCAGCACTGGTCGATTATGCTTGTCTAGTTTTACAAGTACGGCAACACTGGTCGATTATGCTTGTCGTCTACTTTTACAAGTACGGCAGCACTGGTCGATTATGCTTGTCGTCTACTTTTACAAGTACGGCAGCAGTGGTCGATTATGCTTGTCGTCTTTTACAAGTACGTCAACACTGGTCGATTATGCTTGTCTACTTTTACAAGTACGGCAGCAGTGGTCGATTATGCTTGTCATCTTTTACAAGTACGGCAGCACTGGTCGATTATGTTTGTCGTCTGCTTTTACAAGTACGGCAGCACTGGTCGATTATGCTTGTATACTTTTACAAGTACGGAAGCTCTGGTTGTTGAAATGCTTGTCGTATTATTTTACAAGTACGACAACACTAGTCGATTGTGCTTAGAGTGTCACGAAATTAATATTAGATTAGGTTGGGCTAGGTTATTGCAGGTATGGCTAGATTAGGTTATGTTATATTATATTATGCTAGGCTGTCGGATTAGGTTTGGTTAGGTTTAAGCTGGGAGGATTCCATGATATTCCATCAAATACAGTAGAAAATTCTGCGTACAGCAGTGAACAGAAGTGTTCCTTGTTGAATATAAGGCGGACACATTCAACATCTGAACTTAATTAAGTACGTCTCTCCTGTTTCAGAATATGCATTAACTTACATTTTGCAGAACCTTGTATAGCAATTTCCAAAATGTAACGTTGCTTCTAATGAACTTGAAAGTTGAAATCAAAGCACTTAATAACTCCTTTAAATCTACTTCAACATGGGAAAATGTTCATACAGGGGTCCCATAAGGATCTATATTAGGGCCTCTTCTTTTTCTAATTTTTATAAATGTCCTTGGCCCCATAATAAAAGGAATAGGTTACCCTATACTAATTTGCAGATGACACAAGTATCATAATTACAGACAAGAACTTTGCCACATTCAAATATAAAACAGAATAATTCTCCTTAAAATTTATGACTGGTTTAAAACCAATTTTTTATTTTATTTTATTGGGTTATTTTACGACGCTGTATCAACATCTAGGTTATTTAGCGTCTGAATGATATGAAGGTGATAATACCGGTGAAATGAGTCCGGGGTCCAGCACCGAAAGTTACCCAGCATTTGCTCGTATTGGGTTGAGGGAAAACCCCGGAAAAAACCTCAACCAGGTAACTTGCCCCGACCGGGATTCGAACCCGGGCCACCTGGTTTCGCAGCCAGACGCGCTGACCGTTACTCCACAGGTGTGGACGTTTACAACCAATAAACTAGCATTAAACATTAATAAAACTAACACAATTCAATTTAAAGCCACTTCAAATTTAATCTCTGACACATTGGACACAACTATCAACAATATACCTCTACTAGAAACATCAACAACCAAATTTTGCCTATTTTCATTCCATTATGTCCTACGGAATAATATTTTGGGGAAATTCTGCAGATAGCAAAAATATATTCTTATTACAAAAAAGAGCCATTACAATAATAGTTGGAGCAAAGGCTAGAGAATCATGTAGATTATTTAAAAAAAAAATTAGAGATCCTAACCTTAACAAATCAATACATATACCCCATAATAAATTTCCTCTTATGTAATAAAGAAAATTTCCCAACTAATTCAGCCATACATAGTATAAATACCCGCAGAAAGAATGATTTTCATACGCCATCATCAAATTTATCATGCTATCAAAGGGGAGTATGTAACATGGCGATAAAAATATTCAATAGTCTTCCTGAAGACATTAAGAATCATAGCCAAAACCCTGCATTATTTAAGGTAAATCCATCCATCCATCTATCTATCTACCTATCTACCTACCTACCTACCTACCTACCTACCTACCAATCTACCAACCTATCTATCTATCTACCAACCTATCTATCTATCTACCAACCTATCTATCTATCTACCAACCTATCTATCTATCTACCAACCTATCTATCTATCTACCAACCTATCTATCTATCTACCAACCTATCTATCTATCTACCAACCTATCTATCTATCTACCAACCTATCTATCTATCTACCAACCTATCTACCAACCTATCTATCTATCTATCTATCTATCTATCTATCTATCTATCTATCTATCTATCTATCTATCTATCTATCTATCTATCTATCTATCTATCTATCTATCTATCTATCTATCTATCTATCTATCTATCTATCTATCTATCTATCTATCTATCTATCTATCTATCTATCTATCTATCTATCTATCTATCTACCAACCTATCTATCTATCTATCTATCTATCTATCTATCTATCTATCTATCTACCAACCTATCTATCTACCAACCTATCTATCTACCAACCTATCTATCTATCTATCTACCAACCTATCTATCTATCTATCTACCAACCTATCTATCTACCTATCTATCTACCAACCTATCTATCTATCTACCAACCTATCTATCTATCTATCTATCTATCTACCAACCTATCTATCTATCTATCTACCAACCTATCTATCTATCTATCTACCAACCTATCTATCTATCTATCTACCAACCTATCTATCTATCTATCTACCAACCTATCTATCTATCTATCTACCAACCTATCTATCTATCTATCTACCTATCTATCTATCTATCTATCTATCTATCTATCTATCTATCTATCTACCAACCTATCTATCTATCTATCTATCTACCAACCTATCTATCTATCTATCTACCAACCTATCTATCTATCTATCTACCAACCTATCTATCTATCTATCTATCTATCTATCTATCTATCTATCTACCAACCTATCTATCTATCTATCTACCAACCTATCTATCTATCTATCTACCAACCTATCTATCTATCTATCTACCAACCTATCTATCTATCTATCTACCAACCTATCTATCTATCTACCAACCTATCTATCTATCTACCAACCTATCTATCTATCTACCAACCTATCTATCTATCTACCAACCTATCTATCTATCTACCAACCTATCTATCTATCTACCAACCTATCTATCTATCTACCAACCTATCTATCTATCTATCTATCTATCTATCTATCTATCTATCTATCTATCTATCTATCTATCTATCTATCTATCTATCTATCTATCTATCTATCTATCTATCTATCTATCTATCTATCTATCTATCTATCTATCTATCTATCTATCTATCTATCTATCTATCTATCTATCTATCTATCTATCTATCTATCTATCTATCTATCTATCTATCTATCTATCTATCTATCTATCTATCTATCTATCTATCTATCTATCTATCTATCTATCTATCTATCTATCTATCTATCTATCTATCTATCTATCTATCTATCTATCTATCTATCTATCTATCTATCTATCTATCTATCTATCTATCTATCTATCTATCTATCTATCTATCTATCTATCTATCTATCTATCTATCTATCTATCTATCTATCTATCTATCTATCTATCTATCTATCTATCTATCTATCTATCTATCTATCTATCTATCCATCTATCTATCCATCTATCCATCCATCTATCCATCCATCTATCTATCTATCCATCTATCTTGTGTGACAGTCCGGGCTAATATCCTGCCCTTACAAGAAGGGTTGCTGCTGCTGCCTCAGCGCGGACTGGTCTGTAGTGAGGTCGGCGCGGACACAGGCAACAATCGGATCGATCTGAAAGCGGCGCAGGCGCCGAGCGTCGCGGCGGCGAGCCTGTAGGTGCTGACATCTACCACCAAGCTACACACTACATCATGTAGGAAATACTGACCTCGCACCCCGGTGAAATTTCAAGTCGCTCAGACGGTTTGTAATAGGACAACTATCTTCTGGGGGTTATTAACTCAATTCTATGAATGGATCCAATCTTAGAGTCATCGGGAAACTACGGCATTGCAATCATAGGCCATAAAAATGTATATGATCAGAAGCCATCGGAATCCCTGGAATGCACAGCACAAGACAATGCGCCAGGAAGAGAAGATGGAAAGAGGAAGACGGAGGACAGACATAAGAAAGGAAAGGAGGTCGCAAGATGAAAGCAGGTGGATACTCATTCGGGTAAGAATTTGTAACTACCCCAACGATATTTTTTTCTATAGTCTTGCGTCTGGCTGTCCCGTATCTTACAATCAGATTTGAAGAGCTATTGTAGCTTGGAAATTGGCTGGGTCGCTGGCTAAGAAAAAACTGCGTACTGAAGGATGCACTGGAAGGAATGGTGAACGGGAGAAAAGTTCAGGGCAGAAGACGATATCAGATAGACAACATTAAGATATAGGCCTATGGATCTTATATGGAGATGAAGGGCAAGGGGGAAAAGAGGGACGATTGGAGAATGCTGTATTGCAGCCCCTTGGGCAGATGGGCAGAACAATATGAATGAGTGAACTCTGTTTTGCCAATGAAATTCAAAGGGAAACTCCAGAAGCTGCAAAATTAAAAAGAATAGCTACTTAATTGATTACGAATATTTGTTTTTGCAATTCTGGCGAACTCTTT
Source organism: Periplaneta americana (assembly GCF_040183065.1). Lineage (NCBI taxonomy): Eukaryota > Metazoa > Arthropoda > Insecta > Blattodea > Blattidae > Periplaneta > Periplaneta americana. The sequence continues at coordinate 6,123,502 of NC_091124.1, read as the reverse complement.
CACTCGAAGGTCGACAACTTTATTACGTTCGCTAGACTCTTAACAGTTTAGTTCAAATTTCAGTTTCTATGTGTTGTTTCATTTTGAGTACCGGTCTGTCTAGACCACCGCGGTCTGGAGGAAAACCATGACGACTTAGATCAGGCCTGCACAAGGTTTGCGCTCTCCGAGCCGGCTCACAGCTCATGAGCGGAATGCAGATATTAGCTGCGCTCTGTATAAGGGTGAACTGCAAGAAGGGATGTCTCGTACAAAATATAACAAAAGGAAGTACTATTACGAGGTTCATGAAATGAATTCCCGTTCAGTGCTTGCAAAACTATCTTGGACTATTATTAATTAATAAATAAATATTTATTTTACAGAAATAATAGACATTCTGTAACTACTTAAATATACAATATCATTTTGTTATATTTTTATTTATCAGTACATGAAAACGATGTTTTATGCTGTTGGCAGCTGAAAGGAACAGGCCTACTGATCGTAATGAAAGATCAGTTACAGATGTTCGATGTCTACCTTTATTAAAGTTGATTATAGAAAACAGTTGCTCACAAATATAAATGTTGAGCCAAACATAGCAATCATTTTCACAGCCAGCCTGTGTAGTCGTGGATATTACTGCTAATGTTTAGTCTTGTAAAACTCAACCAGGCTAGTAGTATTATTCAAAGGATCTTTAGCCCTTAGGTCACATTGAATATCAACAAGTCCGAGCTGTAAATCGTTAAATGTTATGTTTTAGGCCTACTTAACGACGCTAGCAACTGCCGAGGTTATATCAGCGTCGCCCGTGTGCTGGAATTTTGTCCCGCAGGAGTTCTTATATATGCCAGTAAATCTACTGACATGAGCGTGTCGCATTTAAGATCCGGAATCGAACCCGCAACCTCGGGCATAGAATTAATTAAGAAACTACCTCTGATAAGACAATATATTTCAAATTCATAAAAAGTAAATACCGACTGTACCTACCTCGGGTAATAATGCAGCTTTCAAGTCCTGAACCTTTTCACTGCGATCTTTTTTTATTTTTTTTTTATTTTAGTTGGTTATTTTACGACGCTTTATCAACATCTTTGGTTATTTAGCGTCTGAATGAGATGAAGGTGATAATGCCGGTGAAATGAGTCCGGGGTCCAGCACCGAAAGTTACCCAGCATTTACTCATATTGGGTTGAGGGAAAACCCCGGAAAAAACCTCAACCAGGTAACTTATCCCGACCGGGAATCGAACCCGGGCCACCCGGTTTCGCAGCCAGACGCGCTGACCGTTACTCCACAGGTGTGGACGCGATCTTCAGCAACAAAACAACAGTAAGTAGCCTAACTTTATGTCTGGACTCGTAATGACGCACTATGTTAGGTTTCTTTCTACCTTTCAAAATATTGTGGCAGATAAAGCACTGAGTATTTACTCCAGCAGCTATGAAAAAATAAGCATTTTCCCACGCAACATTGAAAGAATTTTCCTGATCACTACTGTTCCGTCTTTTAGATTCCTCCATACTGTACTAGCAACGTGAAACAGTTACTGAGAATAGGCCTACACACTGCACTCCACTAGATAAATGAGTGGTAGTTTCCCTCTCCTCTACCTATAACAAGTCTATGTCATTCTGACGTATCTTCCTCTCCGTTTCGGCGAGCGGTAAACACGGCTCTCCCGCTCCGAAGGAGCGCGCGCGCTCGTTGAGCGCTGTTTGTGCAGGTATGACTTAGAGGAAGACCGGGAAGGTCAAAGGTAAGTGACATGAGGTCCTTGACCACCGTAAGAGATACTACATTACACAACTGCATATTTCTGTATCTTCCCTTGGAAACATGACTGACGTGTGTGCCTATATTCTGTGCGGCCCACTCTTAAGTTTCGTAAAAAAACAAGAGGTGCCATGTTTTAAAACTGAATACATTTTACGGCATGTTGATGTCACGTGCTACTAGTAACATTTACAACGTGATAAAGGAGGTAAACATGTAATAAGAAAGCATGTGCTATCTTCGTGAAGTCTTACTTTCAGGCCTGAAAAGCGCGAAGAAATGTCACTTTCTTTACAAGATAATCTGAACATAAATATGCAGTGGAGATGGAGTCTGTAAAATTGTGTAAACTGGAAACGCATGCGCAGTATTTCGGGACCTTTGTCACGTGGTATCTCAAAGTCCTTCTCATGAATACTTACGGCCCTTGCACATAATCTGTTTGTGGACGCGAGATCAAAGCTAATGGGAGAGCTCCTAGGCAGCTCGCTGTAATGGAGTGACAAGTATGACGACCGCTTTGCCGTGATAAATTGTTCAGTGCGGACATTGACGTGTGTCCACAGATTGACGCCTCATTCTACTTACAGTGGAAGCACAAAGTTAGTTCATTTAGTACACCATCCAAAGTACTGACGAACTCAAATCTATTTTTTCTTAGCCTTTACACTCCGAGTATTTGCGTCCAAGAGAAGTTTCTTCAGACAAGTTCTCCACCATCTATCAGCAACATCCTAGGTCTATCGTCGGCAGAATAGAGCGGCGTTTCATTAAGTGTATTCCGCGAGCAAATCATAGAAGATCAGAAGATAGTGAATGGTTTTAAACTTTATTTTATACTTACAGGACACGACAAAACGTATGCAACAATCATGAAAATATTAACAAACTAGTGGCTTGTGCAGCAAATACTGCAAACTAAGTCCATAAGAAGTTCAAATAAAAATTGTTCAGACTTATTTTCAATTAAGAATACCAGACATTTTGAAAGTTACTTGCTTCCATAATAGTGAAACATAGTCCCTCTGAATGTTTTTTTACGCCAAACACTTTTCCTTGAACCTATCCGTCTTCAGTTCTTGAGTTTCAATGCGAAATCGCAAGTAACAATGTCTGGACGATCAGCGAGTTTTTCATGTGGGAGTAATGCAGTAGCTATTTCAGGTCATTGCGGAATATAGGTGATAGTTAAGAAAATGTAAGGAAACTTTCTCATCACGGTAGCAAGAAGTGAAATGGCATGCTATTTTCCCTACAACAAAATATGCTTGGCAGCGATCACAAATCTAATCGGTTAAACCAAAGAAATATGAAATTAATTTTGATGTAGTTTAGTTAAAGCTAAAATAGGAAGCATGACTCCATTACTACCAAGAAAAATTAGAGAATCAGACATATAAATATCTATATCACACTGCCATTAAATATATGAAAAAGACCCACACTACTTCATTAATAACTATAAAAGTATTTCATTTTTAATAACAATATTGTTACCTTACATGAGTTTTATAGTTTTCAGTAACATATATATAGCCGATACTCAGTAAATTATAGAAATGAAGATCTAATATAAAATATTCTTAAAGCCCCAAAAGGTTTCACTTTCATATCATCAGTATAGTATTATGTGTTGCATTAACTATAATAATATTTCATTTTTAATGGTAATAATGTCACCAAACATTCTTAAGTTTTGTAGTTCTTAATATCCAATACACAGCTGTACTCGAAAACTACAGACCAGAGAATCAGACCTGTAAATTATTTCTTATACCTTATCAAAACATTACACAAATGAAGATCGACATATTGGCATTATGATGTGAAAGAATCTGAGCATCTGAACTCTATGTCAGCAATCCTGTAGGTCATGGCCTTCGTGTAATAGTCTATTGTTTATTGTAGTGTGTATTTTGTTTTATTCTGAAATGCAACTAATTAGTTCTCAAAACTGACGAAAGATGGATTTTGGAAAATATGAAAATGATGTAGGAAAATTGACATTTCACTGGAAACTACTATTTTTCTGAAAAACTTTGGGTTCCAAGCTTGAAAATGAGGGGTCATTTATTAAAATATGTTCAGCCGTATTCCCTTAATTTCCATTACCAGTTCAAATTATATATATAAAAATAACATCAAACATCATCAATAATAATAATAATAATAATAATAATAATAATAATAATAATAATAATAATAATAATATTCTTTTACTACTATTGAGCATTTAAAATGACTATTACACTTTTACTACGTCATACTACTTTTGACCAATAAAACGGTAGGAAAGAACGTTTTTCAACCAATCATACCTGCTTATCGCACAATTTTATCGCTTCCCTAGCATTTCTTTAATTTTATCGCTTCCCTACCATTTGTTTCTTTGTTTGCCAACATTTCAAACTGCAAATTCTTTACGGTACTATAAAACATGCTTTGCGATTTTAATTTGTTTCCCGCATAGATAGTCGACTGAAAATGGCGGCTCCGTTCAAACGATTTAGTGAAGCTAACATTAGTGAAATAGAATTTCAGTAAGTCAATAAATATTTCATCCTATTAAAGTACATTATTTCTTCTAATCTTTATATATTTTCTTCTAATCGTGTAATAGTCAATTAAATCACACTCGAGTTTTGATTTTCTCTAAATAAATCAAAACCTCTAATGAGATTAGTGTTGATAAATACGTATCGTCTGTCACTTCTATCACCGGATTTCCTGCGTATATGTCCACCAACAAGAAATACTGAAAACGGTCTAAATGCTCAAGCAGAACTGAGGCTGTAACTTTCGCAATAAAACCAAATATTAAAATGAATCTTGAGGCTCAAACAACACAATTATCTCACTGAACAGAATAATTATATTTGTAACTAGCCGTACCCGTGCGCTCCGCTGCACCCGTTAGAAATAAATATAAAGTAATTACATAATTAAAATAGGGCATTTGATCCAGGGAACATTCGTGTTTGATAGAAGGATAAATCGTTTAATATGTTTTAATTTAAATTGTATTTAAAATATTAAAATGCGATCATTTTGATCCAGAGACACTCATTTGATGCAATGACAATTCCTTTAACATGTTTCTTAATTGTTATTACCAATTATTTTTGGAAAGCGAAAATTAACAGAAACATTTTGGCTACAGATTTATTATTATGTTTATATTATATTATATTATATTATATTATGAAAAAGTGTGTTGATAACGGATGTACTCGAATTAGAAAGTTTTTAATTTGTTGTGGGAGCTCTTGAATCTCAGGAGGAACAGCTTTTACAACAGCGCAACATAATCTGCTTGGCTCATTACCCAATTTTTTTGCATTGCATTTATTGCATATGTATTTTATGTATTTTAACACGATTCAATTGAGCATAGTTAAAATTTGAATTATAAAATAATGGATTGCTAAGCTAACGTACTATTACTGCATACTAAATCAATACACTCTCGTTGTTCTTTAATTCTCTGAGATAAAAATGAATATGTTCATAAACATTATTATAAGAAATACAGGAAATGAATATACAGAATAACCTATCAAGTTTTCTGTGCATAAGAAGCTATTTTAATCTTACCTATCCTCAATTCACTCACAAGTTACTGTAATAACATTATAGCATTATGTCCATCCAGAGAAACTACACTTTCCAATGATGAAATAATAATTAATTATACAAATCGGTTAATTTAGCTTCCGATATTACTTCATAAAACACAGAAACATTGTCTGTAGGCTATCTTTCATAGCTTTCGATTGTTGTGTCCAAGGCCCCTTATAGACGAAGTGATTTGTTTTTTATTTCAATACACCGCCTTAGATGGCAGTTATTTTAATTTTAAAACTCATTTATCTCATTAAATATCAGTCCTATCAAAATTTTTCAAAGAATAAAACTTATCAGAAATAATTTTCAAAGAAACTTTTGTTATGTAACATTTTTCACAAAAATCAATAATAAGCGAGATATTTCGATTTATTTAATTCAGGCCCCCTTATAACCCCCCTTTTAAATAATGTATTTTGAATGCCATATAGCCTAAAATCTAAGTTACAACGAACTTAATTTATATTCCAATTTTCATCGAAATCCGTTCAGCCATTATCGCGTGAAAAGGTAACAAACATACAGACAGACAGACGGACAGACAGACAGACAGACAGACAGATAGACATACAAACAAAAATTTCAAGAAAGCGATTTTCGGTTTCAGGGTGGTTAATTATATATGTTAGGACCAATTATTTTTGGAAAATCGAAAATTACTAGAAAAATTTCGGCAACAGATTTATTATTAGTATAGATTAATATACTTCTAGTGTCTGGATAATTACTACTGACAAAGATAATTACTATTTTGAATGTTTGTTTATAATTTAAAATTAATTATAGTATAATCATGATGTATAGAAATATGAATGCTTTTTTATTTTTTAAATTCTTATAAATTTTCACAGTAGTAACTGCAGAAAATGTGTAATTACAATAAAATTGAAAATGCAAAATTTTGAAAATATAGCATAACTTATGTGTATTATTAACACCGATTAGCTTAGCGGTTACAATTCAATAAATGTACCAATACATCACAAATAAATAATAATAATAATAATAATAATAATAATAATAATAATAATAATAATAATAATAATAATAATAATAATAACAACAGCAGTAATGCAAATCTAGTCTTTCAGGTGAAGCTTCCTGTAAAGCAAATTTGAATAATTTCAAGGGAAAAATTGTTCCGGGGCCGGGTATCGTTCCCGGGACCTCTGGTTGAACGTACCAGCGCTCTGCCGACTGAGCTACCCGGGAACTCCACCCGACACCGTTTCAACTTTTCTCTTTATATCCACACAACTCGCGTGGGTTGACGAAACGCCAGAGACCCACATCGAGTGCACACAAACTCTGTGTGACTTGAATTGTGGTTTTGTGTTAACGTACACAGTGACGTATATATTATGCAAATCTAGTCTTTCAGGTGAAGCTTCCTGCAAAGCAGATTTGAATAATTTCAAGGGAAAAATTGTTCCGAGGCCGGGTATCGATCCCGGGACCTCTAGTTGAACGTACCAGCGCTCTACCAACTGAGCTACCCGGGAACTCCACCCGACACCGTCTCACTGTGTACGTTAACACAAAACCACAATTCAAGTCACACAGAGTTTGTGTGCACTCGATGTGGGTCTCTGGAGTTTCTTCAGCCCACGCGAGTTGTGTGGATATAAAGAGAAAAGTTGAAACGGTGTCGGGTGGAGTTCCCGGGTAGCTCAGTCGGCAGAGCGCTGGTACGTTCAACCAGAGGTCCCGGGATCGATACCCGGCCCCGGAACAATTTTTCCCTTGAAATTATTCAGTAGTATTAATAATAAAAATAATACCTGAAAACAAAGAACACGGACTAGAAGATCACTGAGTTTGCATGCTAGATTAAAACGGATTCCCCTGTGTACATAGAGCGAAGACATCTACAACCGAAGGGTATTTACTTGCGCAGTTTCCAGCAATTACTTCCACATCGAAACACTTATGTAACGTCACGCTGACAACAATAACTCGCTCACCACGTCAGGCATGGCTTGCTAACAGCGCAGCGCCCTGCTTGGGTGCTGAAACAGACTTCCCCGGGACCAGGAGTCCTGAAAACTTGCATTTCGACTCCGATTGTATGCCGTGGTAAGAATAAACATGAGTATATAGTATATACTGGACTTTTTTTTAGTATATACTCTTGTTAGTAAGAATAAAAACATTTGAGTACCTACTCATTTTTGATTACATACTCATAACATGGAAGCATAGTGGAATATACTCAAGCGTCCATCTTGTACAGAATATATACTTAAGCTTGATAAGAATAAAAGCTAGTATATTCTCATATTTATAAGTTCGTTCTCATGTTATTCTGAGTATGGTTTGTAGCAGGCTCAATTCTGAATATTTGTTGATTTGTGTTCAGTTTAAAGTTAAATAAAAAAATGACAGCATTTATGAACGCTGTAGTACCTCATGGAAAAATATAGAAAAAGACGTGAACTTCAGAAGCCTTTAACGCTTCACAAAAGTGAATGTGAAAAAGGTTAAACACGTATTTATTATTCATAAAAAAACGTAACCTATAAAAATATGAATGGCTATCAAATTATAAGGTTAGATTGTATTGTTAAATATAATTAACAATTACAGTTTATTTTGTAAAATTTGAATTGCAAAATGCAATTACTTGTAACTTTAAATTATATATATAACTCTCTATAATAAAAAATAGAATTAGCATAACTGGAATTCTAGAAATGGATTGTAATCTTTATCCAACATCCCGTAATGACGATTTCCCAGTACTATTTTCTTGTTTCTTGCTTATTAACGTCACTTATCTGATTCACTCTCTCTTTCATGTTTATTTATTTACTCATTTATTTGTTTATTTAATTTAGTTATTTTATTAATTAATTAATTTGTTTATTTATTTACTTATTTATTTATTTATTTACTTATTCAATTTATTTATTTATTTATAAAACGCAAAACACAAACCACTACAGCATGCAGATAGCATGTGAAAGTCTATAAAAAAAAAAACTGAGCATCACGGTGCACTGTGGTCAAAGAGGATAGGTAACATGAGTACATACTAACTTTTAAATGATCAAGAAGGCTGTAGAGATGAGTATACATTCGCTTTAAGTAGAATATCTTTATTCTTACGAATATGAGTATGTTCTAGTGGTTACGAGTATATAATCACAGGAAGTGCTCATACTCAAAAGTATAAACCTTGAGAAAGTACTCAAGCTTTATTCTTACTACCCATGGAGTGTCACGATGTCTGTTCGAAAGTAGAACTGAACGTTCCTACTAAATAGCTCTTTCTTCTTGAAGCTTAATTATTTCTGGAGTGCGACCATGCCAGTTTCTCGGTGGTTTTCAGCTTAATACGAGGCCGTGTATTTATGTTCCCCACTGTCACATTTTTCTGATGTGTCTCCCTCTTCCATCTCCGAGTGTTATTTCTGTCACAGATCTTAAAACAGAAAAGAAAAGACACATCTCCGACTTCTTGAGTTAAGAAGTCCACGTCTCGGGCCGTATCAACTTAGACAACAAGAAAAACAATGCCCGGCAGTCAAACGCTAAATTCCCTTCGGTTGATTTCGTGAGGGTCCAGGTTTACACGTGAACGAAAATCTTATGCAACGGCAGAGTTCCAATAATTTGTTTCAAAGATACTTCTGCCTCCTCGCTGCGTGCTTTTTGAAGTATCAGGCCGATACGTGGAGTAGCGGGACGGAAACGGCGATGTAACGCTTGCAGGGTGATCCATTCCGATGCTGTAACTTCGTGATTGAAATAAACGTGGTCTGTTTGATCGGGTATACGACTACGATGCGAGCATGCCCTTGAGTTGGCGCCGGGCATGCGCGAGGGGGTCCGCGGCGACTGGCGGCCTGTACTCTTTGTGAACATATCCCACGGAGAAGTATTTTACATTTTTTATTTTCTTATGTTAATACAGTTATGTTTATGTGTATTTATTGTTCTTAAGGCCCATTCACAATGAAAATTAAACATAACCGTAACATAAACACAGAAGTTTGCGCCCAGGCTACCAAATGGGATCATTCACAATGATTCACATGAACATTGCCATAAACATTACCGTAAGACGATAACATGAATGTTTGCAAACAGAACACAATCGTGGAGCGCTGAAGTATACGACAGAATATGAGGAAATGGCGTCGATGTTATGTTTCCATGGTTACCAAGTATGTTTGCTGTTATGTTTATGTTCCCATCGTGAATGATGGTATGACTTCTTGATTTTACCGTAACGTTTACATTCTTAAGTTAACGCTTACGTTATGTTTAATTTTCATTGTGAATGAGCCTTTATTCTAGGAAATTATTAGATGTAAGTGTGGCCAATGTTACCGAATTATATTGTTATTTGAAGAGAGAGCGATTTATCTTTTATTGGTTGGAAGTCAGTCTGTTTCAATTTCCGAAGATGGTATTGACTTATCCGTTCCCGCTTACAGGAATGGGGTGCAACCTTCCGATGCCGAGAACCCCCAATGAACACGGCACAACTTCTAAACACATCCGGTTCTGCCTTAAGTCTAGAATACTCTTTTTTCTCCGGCCCAAACAAGCAAGTGTTGAGGCATTAGTTCATCTTCATGAGCTTTATGATTGCATATGTTTTTGTTGGGTAGATTTTCAATTCCTTTCATTAAACATGTGCATTTAAATAAGTTATCATTATCCTATTATCATTACTACAGTTAAAATTTGATAAAATATCTAAAATCGTACATGTGTTCAAAACCCATGAATTACAATTATTAACATGCGGTTGTATATGTTTACCTTCTATGTTCTAAAACTATCAGTTGAAACCTTATAGCACTATTTCAGTAGTATCGTTACGTTTCATATTTTATGATTTAACTATACGTATAACATTCTGATGATTTATGTTGCGATTGAGTTGCAGCAATGTATATAAATTTTCTTCCTCCGTGGTGTTGGTTTTTGTATGAAGGATGTTTTGTCCTTGTGGTATCAACTCTGTGAGCGTGGGAGTTTGTCAAGAAGAAATTACTACCCAACAGAAACATATATAACCATAAAACTCATGAAAATGAACAAATGTATCAATAATTGCTTACCGTTAAAATATTAAGAATACTATTACGTTCATAGAATGACGCAACACAAACACTATATTTACTATGAAGTTAAATAGATATCGCATTGACAAGTATCTGAAGATGATCCAAAAGGCGAAAACGTTTGTACAAATATTTTACTTTTTTGTCCAAAAATCTGAAAGTTAGAATTTATAAAACAGTTATATTACCGGTTCTTCTGTATGGTTATGAAACTTGGACTCTCACTCTGAGAGAGGAACATAGGTTCAGGGTGTTTGAGAATAAGGTGCTTAGGAAAATATTTGGGGCTAAGCGGGATGAAGTTACAGGAGAATGGAGAAAGTTACACAACACAGAACTGTACGCATTGTATTCTTCACCTGACATAATTAGGAACATTAAATCCAGACGTTTGAGATGGGCAGGGCATGTATCACGTATGGGCGAATCCAGAAATGCATATAGAGTGTTAGTTGGGAGACCGGAGGGAAAAAGACCTTTAGGGAGGCCGAGACGTAGATGGGAGGATAATATTAAAATGGATTTGAGGGAGGTGGGGTATGATGATAGAGACTGGATTAATCTTGCACATGATAGGGACCGCTGGCGGGCTTATGTGAGGGCGGCAATGAACCTTCGGGTTCCTTAAAAGCCATTTGTAAGTAAGTATATATTTAACACACAATCAATGTATTAATAAGTATTAATGAATATTAAAACTAGATAAGTCACATGATTAAAAAATGGATTATTAATTTTAAAAATTTGTAAAACCGACTTATCTGAAAAACAAAATGAATTGTAAACATCTTAATGTTGTTTTTAACATAAGTGTTGTCATACTTGTACAAACATGTGTTAAACGCGAAATGTGAATTTTTAAGGAAAATAAAAAAATAATCAATGATTCTGTCTCAAGAAGCGAACTGATGAGACATTTACCTTGTTGTCTTTTATTTCAGCAGATCGAAATTAGTAGAATAATTCTGCAGTGCTTGGAAAAAGTGGCATAAGTCAGTTTCCACAAACCTTTTTATTGACAACTTACGGGACATCTGCTCGCTTGGAAAAAAATACATAAGTATTTCTCCCATTACAATAATTCATACAGAAAAAAATCAAATCGACATAAACCAGTGTAAGTTGTCAATAAATTATCAAAAAAGGTTTGTGGAAACTGACTTATGTCACTTTTCCCGAGCACTGCAGAATTTTTGTCTCGGGCACAAAAAGGTTGTTGATCAACAACTGAATAGAACACACACTGCGCCTGTGGAAGCTGTCTAGGCCACAAGCTCTGCTGCGTTGTAGGAGAAGTTGCCGATGAAGTACGGCGAAGCTACTCCTTCGCTTAAGATGACTCAACATATCGATATTATTATTATTGTATCTCCAATGGGGGGGTAGCCCTATTTTACATATGTAAGCTAGGGCTATAGTTTTACACAAAAAATATTCCTAACCATAAAACAAATTGAAAAGAAAAATAAATTAGCTTACACAATGGAAATAAAACCTAAACAATCCGTAATTTAAACATTGCGATTGCAAATCAAACATCAGTCATCAATTGAGACATACAGAAAACAGTTACAACACATAAACAAAACATTTCTTATAGCGGTACTCTATAACACAATTAAGCAACTTTCCCTGACATACATCATAAATTAATACACAATAGTCACACAAACACAATCAAGCATCCCATAACTATGACTCACATACACAACAAATCAAGCATCCTCTACAACACATACACTTCAACATGATAACTATACAGACGTAGACAAATTATTAACAAAATTGACGATTTTTATGATTAATTCTATTTACAAAATTTGACTATTCAATTTAGACTACAGTTGACAATTTTGCTTATTTCTATCATTACAGTACATAGAAATATGCAAAAATTTCAAATGTAGGCTATTCTAAATTGAAGAGTCAAATTTTATATAAAAAAATATATAATAAAATCTTCAATTTTCCTGATAATTTGTAAATATTATGCAAAAATGTCAACTGCAGTCTAAAGTGAAGAGTAAAATTTTGTAAAAATATATAATAAAAATCCTCAGTTTTGCTAATAATTTGCAAATATCCAAAATGTTACCTGTAGCCCAAATTGAAGAGTCGAATTTTGTAAAAAATATATTTAAAAAATCTTCACTTTTGCTAATAATTTGTAAATATGCGAAAATATCAATTGTAGTCTAAATTGAAGAGTGAAATTTTGTAAAAATATAAAATAAAAATCTTCGATTTTCCTAATAATTTGGAAATACCCAAAGATGTCAACTGTAGTCTAAATTGAAGAATCATAGTTTGTAAAAATATATAACAAAAATCTCCAATTTTGCTAATAATTTGTCCACGTCTGTACTTTTAAAAGTTACAAATTTGGCTGCAAAAGAATATATAGGACACTGTTACTTAATACTGTTATTACTACAAGCTCTTAAATACACCTGTAATAAATATGTGAAATTCCTTTATGCAACATTGCTTCAGAAGAACTTTTGTAATTGGTGGTGAGAAAGTTGTATCGCACATGCTAAGGTGGGTTTCTAGTCGGTATCTCTTGCGTTCCTGTAGTGGGCACTGAAATAACAGGTGGTCAACTGTTTGTGTGGGGTGTTCACAGGGACATGAAGAGCCATTTGGGTTGTCAATTTTGAAACGTTCAAAATGTGAATTAAATTTTCCGTGTCCAGTCATAAATTGCGTGGATATGTAAGATGGTTCATAATTCTTTACGGTTAGTCTATCTTTAACTGTGGGATAATATAGTGATTTTGTGATTTGACCATTTGTACTATTTAACCACATTGCATTCCAGTCATTTAAGATGTCCACCTTCATTTGCATTTTTACATAAGAGAGGGGTTGTTTAGAGTATGTGTTCTGTTTCCGAAATTGCGGTCATCTTGGCTAGATGATCTGCTCTTTCGTTTCCTGTGTTCCCTACATGACCACAGTTCCACAATCTTTCTGTCTTAGCACACTGAACTTAAACCCTGATTCTTTTCATACCACACCGACAAGATTTCGAACACTTCATTATACAGTATTCATGAATCGATACTATCTACGTGAAAAAGGCACTTTAGAGTTTTATGTCATACTTTTATTTTTGTTTATATTCCTTTTTACGTAAAACGCCTATCTACAGTCACTGAATAAGCACAATAATTCTTAAAATGTAATTCAGGGCGAAAGAAAGAAAGAAAATATTACAGACAATACGTTGGACCTCCTGATCAGCCCGGCTAGCAATCACTGTAACGCTGCTATGAATTCCGTCCTACAATTTCACAACTCTGTTCTCCGCATGGAAAGAATAACAAACAGTTTAAAAAGTCTATTACAATTCCTTGGGCCTACTACGCGACATTTCTTCTCGGGTGCTACCATTTGTTTTAAACTTTTTCATCGGAATTTAAAGGAAAGTAACAAGATACTTTAAAATATGAGAAAATTCGTCAACACCTGTGGAGTAACGGTCAGCGCTTCTGGCCGTGAAACCAGGTGGCCTGGGTTCGATTCCCGGTCGGGGCAAGTTACTTGGTTGACGTATTTTCCGGGGTTTTCCCTCAATCCAAGATGAGCAAATGCTGGGTAACTTTCGGTGCTGGACCCCGGACTCATTTCACCGGCATTATCACCTTCATCTCATTCAGACGCTAAATAACCAAAGCTGTTGATAAAGCGTCGTAAAATAACATACTAAAATAAAAAAATAAAATGAGAAAATTCTTGTCAATTTCCAAGTTAAATTGTAAGCAACAATCGAAGATACAGTAGTATTTGATACTCTATCCCAGTGATGTCAAAGCAAGCGCAATTTTCTGATGATAGGAGGGAGGAATAAGCAGCCTGTTGGATTAAGAAAACAGTGGTGCACAAACTTCAAACGGAACGTGAAATTTTATGTCGTTATTTTTATATGGCTTCTTTCTGTTTAATATTGTCTATATTGTCTGTAAAACAAAAGTACTAACACTGATTTCTTAATATTGCACTTGTGTTTTAAATCTTAATAACATAATAGAGAGTTAAGAAGGAATATTCACTTAAATTCCATAGTAGTATAATATTATACTATATTAAGTGGATGAAACACATCATTCATAAAGAAAGTGATATTCCAAAGAAAGAGGTTGTGTATGACATGATAAGTTGGAATTTATATTGATGGTATCTTTAGCCTTACAAAAGTAATCAATAAACTAATCAAAACAATATTACAGTACAAAGCAAAGTTACCTAGGTACTGTATCTGTTTTAAGTGTAACTAATATTACATAACAAAACTCTTATCGCATTATGCTTTTAAGGTGATATTTGTGAGCAACTTCCTATCATCAGAATATTAAATTATTTTCTCGAAATGTGCTGAAGCTATAGAGCTGACATTTTTACAACAAATGGAAACGTATTTTTTGCCTTTGATGTAACAGTAGTTGCTTTGTTAATTCGTTTCCTTACAAACAATTTCCATGCGAATATTTTCAAAATTGTCAATGCACTATCTTCAGTAATACGTATATACGGTATATTAGATTTACGAAAACATTCTGTAAGGCTACTAAATAAATAGGCCTATACCTGAAAATTTCACTTTTCTATCCGAAAAATTGAGAAAATGTTTCTTTTGAATAAAAAAATCAAACTTGTGAAAAATGAGCATTAAAATTAAAACTTACGTTCTTATAATGCACTTATACTTCTCAGGCAAATCTAAAAATTAACATGGATACAGTTTTAATAAGTTCTCTTCCCTTTATGTATTGAATCAGTGCTGGCCATCCCTGAATATAGCTCGACCAAGCGGCATATACCACCTCTTTCGTCTGTCTCTTTCCTTTCCGCTGTAAAGCGCTGAGGCTCTCCTGGGCTCTAAAGCGTGCGCTTGCTTCTGTGGGCATCAATTGACATGCCTGCTCTATCCTATGTTCCTCCTTCTATATATCAGAACTCAGGTACGGCTGTAATCCGTGTTCAGTGTCTGTCTGTCAGCACGACCTTAAGTACTCTTCTTTGTAACAATCCTCCTGCCTGCTATGGACGCAAACTATCGGCAAAGTACATCAGATATGGACAAAGCATAGCTGTGAATACAAACGCTAGAAACCTACTAAACTTGAGTCACCAACGAAATATAACCAACACAGTATCGCCATGAAGTGAAACGAACAAACCAGCACTACAGACGCAATGCTGCAGTAAAATTGAAGATATCGCTATAAATGCTAGATATTGTATACAAAAGAATGGAAATAAAAGCACGATATTGTTATGGTATTGGCCAGGCATCAGAAATCAGACTCTAAATGTGCAGTTTTGTGCGCGGATCGCCGGTCTGTGCAGACTGCACCATTCGAGCGTTGCTCTTACCCTTTCTTAGCTGGACGGGTGTACAATAATTTATTCTGCGCTTCTAGGGTTGGATTAAGCAGGCATTTGGACATTATAAACACACTTAGCAGAAAGAAAAAAACACGTTTATTATCAGTGTCTATACTTGACAATTGTAATACAAGAAACTTTAGGCTTACTCAGTTATACTTTACAACGTAGTGGTTTGTAAAGCATAATTTATTAATATGATTTTTATATAGTAAGATATTTGAAGAAAAAAATTGCAGTAATTTCGAAACAACAAAAAACGAACAGATATTTCATCTTACGTAGTTGGTACTAATTATTTTAAAGTAATAGACCCTACTCTTTCATTGTTCGTCAAGCATTATTATTTATTGGGACCATTGGTACAAATGTTGAAGAAAATATTATACTCCAAATTAATTACATGCAGTAGAACATTGTGAAGTTTTTACACTGAAATTATTTCCTTACTGTATGTCAATATAAATTAACATTAATATTAATATTAATAAATTATATAAATTAAGCTTAGAATTTAAATTCGCATATAGTTTAAATGGAAAACGTTGAGAACAAGTATCGACAAGTTGGGAGCGTTATTGAAAGAAATTAAAAGTGTAGTTCACAAGCTGTGAAGCGACGATATTCTATTTATGTCAGGTTTAAAGGTTTATTAATGTAAGTATATTAGCATAATATTGTGACAGCTGCAACGGGGTTCGAATACGCGTCCAACAGGGCGCGCGGCAGACGAGGCGCTGGTACGGGGAGCATCTGCATGCTGAAGGGCAGAGGGGGTGTATTACGTCAACGCGACGAGGGGAAGTTGCGCGCGCAAGTGCTACGTGCGGAGTGAAGGGGGGACGGACCATCCCGACTCTTCCAGAAGTCCGTCGAAGTGGAGATATCCAGATAATTCGAGAGAGCTATCTCTGCACACCCGTAGAAATTTCTCGCAACTATGGTTTAGCTATAAAAGAAGAAACGCAAGCGAACTTGAGCAGTTTCAGTTTATTTACTTCAGTGAGTAAGCCAGTGAACAGAGCAAGCCAGCCAGTTTTGTGTACCGGAGTTCGACTTGAGTGTGCGTCCGCAACTGTGTCAGCATCCGAAGGCCTGAGTTCGAGTGCAGTGGACCGCAGTTGGAGGGACCTGAGTTCGAGTACAGTGGACTGACTCTGAAGGTCTGTGGTTCGAGATACTGTGAACTCGAGTGACTGAGCTAGAAGAACTGTGAACTGAGAACTGACAGTTCTGATTTGTAAATAGTGCTTTGTAAATATTAGTTAAGATTAACAGTTCATTGTTGTTCGTAATAGTCCAAGTAAATTGTCATTGTCGTCAGTGGAGTGCACTAACGAATACTGTGTTACTGTGTGGAGAGCAAATCCTATTGTTGGGATAATAAAGTTACATTGTTGTTGAGTCAGGTTTAAAGGTTTATTAATGTAAGTATATTAGCATAATACAGTGACGTGAGATGGAAAATTTGCCATTATATATTTTCTCAAAAAAAATTTCCGCCTTGCAAACAGTTGCTTTCTTCGCTCCTTACAACTTTAAAAGCCTTACCTACATGTATTCCTCACTATATTCTCATCACTTAGCAGCTTATGAAATGAAAGTCGTAAGTCGTCTAATCTTTGATGGTTGTGTTAGTACAGACTCCAAAACTACGCCATTGTCAAGTTCGTTTTTCCGTGAGAGTACTGATTAAGAATAAGCGCTGGGAATATATTTTGAGAACTTTACTAAAGTGATCTAAACTGTCAACACTATTACCTAGATATGGGCTGATGAAAGCTTTTCATTTTAAAATAATTGTTGTTGGCTGAGGAAAACATCATAACAATTATGATTCGTAATTTCTCTTCTTCGTTATCTGTGAACTCCTCACTTCAGTGGCGGCTCCTGCATATTTTTTAAGAGGAGGAAAGAAGTTAACAGCGCAAAATGACACCTTCTTGAGAGAAACATGCTACAAATTAGCCTACATGCATACCTGTAACACCAGGTAGTGTTAGGGTTGGCCTTCTCTTTCGTATAGCAATAATCTTGTAAACTGAGTTTCCTAAATTGTCCAAATATGTTTTCACTTCCATTCATTGGTGGATAATTGCACAAATTAACAATTACAAGGAAATTCACAATCTCGCAGCATTTTTAGCGCACACTACAGCATCACACGTGTTGGTACAGACCAGCTACTAACATATAACCAGAACCGTTTTACGGAAGTGGGAATGAGAAATAATCTGTTAGGAAAGCGAGAACACTGCACCCACTCACATGGTCTGTGTTGCCACATGTACATTTTACAAGTTCAGTATCACATGCTTTTGAAGAATGTCAGTTCCTGTAAAGTCATACTACCATTATTGCTCAAAGCTGCAGGTGGCCGATTAATTTTTTTGTGTTAAAAATAATGTAGTTTGGAGTACTTTCAATTTCAAATATATTTGTACAAAACTGACAACTTGGCTGTTGCCCTGTCTAGTAAACAATGAATGGAAGTGAATTTCGGGGGCCAAAAAGATCTGCGATACTAACGTAGAACTACTTCCTCTTTGTTTTATATAAATCTAACTTCAGCTTTCAGATATCCTCGAAAGTTTCAAACCATGAGTAGTAGCTTATGTAAAATGCAATGAATAATATATTTTGATTTATGAGTTAAAAAAAGTTTATATGATGTCTTTCATAGCTTTGCGTTAAAACTGTTTTTGTTGTGCCTCCTCCTAGATGTGTTATAGTCTGGTTGAATGCAGCATCGTTAGATGGCAGCGGTAGCGAGTTTGCTGCAAGACCAGTTGGTTTCTATTTCCCGCCCATGCGCTGATTCAGAGGAGGAGCTCCTCCCTTACTGTTCATTCGGTTGCTTTAAAACTATGCTTCTTTCTCTGGCCGCTAGTGCGCTGTTGTCTATGTGTGTTAACTGCAGGAATGAAGGAAAGGATTTGCTTTCCTCCACACAGACAATCTCGCATCCTTCTCACAGTCTTCTAGCGGCACATGAGTGCGCGTCGTTTAAAATTCGATCAACCGAGGTTTTCTTATAGCTGTGAACTTAAAAATTATCGAATCTTCCTCGAATTTCAAGGCATATATTTAATTTGATATTTACTTTCAAAAGAAGAAAAATGTGAGGAGGACGTTCCTCCCTTCCCTCCCCCGAAAAACCGCCACTGCCTCACTTTATTTATCATAACTCATTCACAGACAGCCAAATCAGCACCCGTACTGAAACTGTGTTACTGAAACAAAAGCTGATATGCTGTTGCAGGTCTGTATAGCCCTGTCGCGTTCCCCTCCAAGGCGATTGACTCCCTGCAGGTCGGGGAATAGAAAGTGCACATCGTACAGAGACAGATGCGCAGGGTTTTGACGTGCCTGGTATAGGCACTATGAAGGCAAGATACTCGCAACATCAAGATAGATCTAAAAATGGAAAGTGTTATGTTTTATTTAACGACGCTCGCAACTGCAGAGGTTATATCAGCGTCGCCGGATGTGCCGGAATTTTGTCCCGCAGGAGTTCTTTTACATGCCAGTAAATCTACTGATATGAGCCTGTCGCTTTTAAGCACACTTAAATGCCATCGACCTGGCCCGGGATCGAACCCGCAACCTTGGGCATAGAAGGCCAGCTCTAAAAATGGAAAATTTCATCCAGGTATGACAATATAAGCGATCTATAAAAGCATAGCTATAAACACAAGATACCAACATACAGAGCTTTCGTTTGAAAACTTCCCTGTCTAAGTAACTAATTATTTTAAATTTAATTCAATTTAAACAAAAAACACGGAAATTTAGATATTGAGGGAGAAGTCTGAAACCAGGCTTAATTGCATTTTAGATTTCAACCCTGGGCGGCTGTCAAACGTGACAGTTCGTTAAGCACAGAGATCGGCATATTTATATTGTCGCCCAGTGTGTGTAGTATTGACTTTTCACAGAGGAGTAAAAAGCAGCAACATTGCACATGGAACCGCCCTTCCTATTGCCTGCTTCATTTCTCCCCTTACTGGACGAAGTATTCACGATACAAGTTATTTCTGCACTTCAAGACATATTTTCACTGGCATCCAAAAAAATAATTCTGAATTACGCTCTTTACACAAAAATTAATAAAGAGGGGAATTTTCTCTCACTCACCTTCTTGTTGGACTTGAACACGTTGCACTTGAAGACGTTGCTGGCGCCATCTCGCGCGATGTAGCTGAAGATCTTGAGGTCCTGCGAGTCGTGCGACACGTAGAATATCCTGCGAACAAGCGACACGTGTCATTACATCGAGGACACGTAGAATATCCTGCGAACAAGCGACAAGTGTCACTACATCGAGGACACGTAGAATATCCTGCGAACAAGCGACAAGAGTCATTACATCGAGGACACGTAGAATATCCTGCGAACAAGCGACAAGAGTCATTACATCGAGGACACGTAGAATATCCTGCGAACAAGCGACAAGTGTCATTACATCGAGGACACGTAGAATATCCTGCGAACAAGCGACATGTGTCATTACATCGAGGACACGTAGAATATCCTGCGAACAAGCGACAAGAGTCATTACATCGAGGACACGTAGAATATCCTGCGAACAAGCGACAAGAGTCATTACATCGAGGACATGTAGAATATCCTGCGAACAAGCGACAAGTGTCATTACATCGAGGACACGTAGAATATCCTGCGAACAAGCGGCATGTGTCATTACATCGAGGACACGTAGAATATCCTGCGAACAAGCGACAAGTGTCATTACATCGAGGACACGTAGAATATCCTGCGAACAAGCGACATGTGTCATTACATCGAGGACACGTAGAATATCCTGCGAACAAGCGACAAGTGTCATTACATCGAGGACACGTAGAATATCCTGCGAACAAGCGACAATTGTCATTACATCGAGGACACGTAGAATATCCTGCGAACAAGCGACATGTGTCATTACATCGAGGACACGTAGAATATTCTGCGAACAAGCGACAAGAGTCATTACATCGAGGACACGTAGAATATCCTGCGAACAAGCGACAAGAGTCATTACATCGAGGACACGTAGAATATCCTGCGAACAAGCGACAAGAGTCATTACATCGAGGACACGTAGAATATCCTGCGAACAAGCGACAAGAGTCATTACATCGAGGACAAGTAGAATATCCTGCGAACTAGCGACATGTGTCATTACATCGAGGACACGTAGAATATCCTGCGAACAAGCGACATGTGTCATTACATCGAGGACACGTAGAATATCCTGCGAACAAGCGACATGTGTCATTACATCGAGGACACGTGCCGAGACCTCGTGGGTAAAGTCGAGCGTGAAAGCGTCGACGTGCTCAGGGATTCAAACCTGGACGAGAGCTACACAGCCCGTGTCGCATCCCTGGAAGAGGGCTCCGCCAATCTAATTTAGCCCTGCTGAATTTCGACAGTCAATAACCACAGCAGTTGAAGGCGTCGTTAAATAAGCACCACAAACACTGCCACGACATGAGGCAGCCTACAATCACATCATAGTCTTCCCTGCCCTTCCAGTCACAAAGCTCTGCGATCGTGAAACGAAATCCATTCTCCGGCCAGGCTGCAGTTACCTGACTCGCCACATTGCAAACGGTTCTGAAGTCGATAATAATTTGGCTTTCCAACCACGGCCCCGTGGAGACTGAACAGAACATTACAAAGATAAAGTTTTCTGATATAAATTTATATTGACTATTACACTCTTACTACTTCATACTACTTTTGACCAATAAAACGGTACGAAAGGACATATTTCAACCAATCATGGCTGCTTATCGCACAATTTTATCGCGTCCCTAGCATTTCTTTAATTTTATCGCGTCCCTAGCATTTCTTTAATTTTATCGCGTCTCTAGTATTTGTTTCTTTGTTTGCCAACATTTCAAACTGCGCTGGTCTGGACGTCAAAAATATATATATATATATATATATATATATATATATATATATATATATAATTATAAATCACTCTAGTCGATGCACAGCAGTTTCAAATATGACTTGCATTGGCATTCAAGAACAAGAATTAATAAAAATCACTGATCATACCTATGCATCTTCTGAAATCCGATTTACAAATAAATGAAGAGCACCATTCGGAAATCCTGAATAAGTTGAATACACCATGTAGGCCTAAACCAACGAGTTCCACACGTCCAATATAACATCAATTGAACCACCAACCACATTCAAATTATAATTATTCCTTTTAAAATTATTCATGTTTATTTTTTATGTCATCGTCGTTAAATAAAACTTTTCTAACACTTGTGTATACAGTATTAGTTAGGTTATGTTATAGCCTCTGCTATATGATATTATGGATAGTCACGTATCAGAGATTGTTTAATATTAAGATTTATTGAAAATCATCTGTCAAGTGACGTTGATTACTGGGATTCGGGTAATTGAAGTGGAATGCAACTGTTTTAATAATAAAAATGAAACTGAATCAACAAAGCCTTCTTGACTAGTAACATTGTCATCGTGTATAGCTAGATCGAAAACTTCCCGATGAGAAGGCATTGCTCACTACTGCCATCTAGCATTCATCTAGCGTAATATTTGTAATGTTGAGATGGTACAATAATACATTTGAAGACAGTTGTATTTTCGTAAGTCAATTAATATTTTATTGTATTGGAGTACTTCGTTACTTCTAATCTTTATATACTTTCTTCTAACCGTGTAATAGTCAATTAAATCCCACTCGAGTTTTGATTTTCTCTAGATAAATTAAAACGTCTAGTGAGATTACTGTTGATAATTTGAATTTTTGTAACACCTTTAAATTCTTCGAGTATATTTTCAAATGTATATACTTAACTGTGGAAACGAAGTTTGACTGTTATACACAAAATAAAAAAAATTGCTGACAACAGAAGATTGAGCTAGTTACATATTTTATAAAATGTAGTTGTTTTTACTTCCAACAAGAACAGGAACAGTTTCTGGTAAACCTAATATTTAATAGTTCACTTCAAATTCATTACAAGAACACGATGGCAACGAACTAGTCCTCGTCACAAAGTTCTCTATTTCGTATTTGGTCCTGCACACGCCAGCCCGTCCTGCGTTCTGGGTCGGCCGGTACCTCGCCTTTAAAGGGCTGAACGGCGGTTATCTCTCCGGGCTGCGGGCCAGATATCGATTCCCGCTAAGGACCCGGCTTTACTGCGCTGATTGAATAGCTCTTGGGAGAGGTCATATCTTTATCCACTCCTTACTCTTTAAGACCAGCAGACAGGTCTGCACAGTTCACCAGAATGCGCTCCCTCACTGCTCACTTCCAATTTCGCTCGCCAGTTGCTAAACTATAAAATCAACGAATTAACTGTTGATCTACGTAATTTAAAAGTAATTCAACAATAACCTAGCACAATTATCTGCAAGTGATACTTTCCAGATCGAGAATGCTGTATGGGAAATCGAGGTCCGTCGGACAGAGGTTTTCTAGCATTTGATATCTGAAGTCACTGATAGTCCGCGGCTAGTTAATTACGTTTTGCAAAATGAAAGAATGCCGCGCTGACTTAATTGACTTCTTGTACATAATTACAATTTACGTCAAAATGTATTCGTGACGTATCCGAGTATTTCTTTCAATTATCTTGGCTTCGTTTACGGGAGAGACGTTCAGTTCCTTCATTCTGTTTGCTGTATCAGATTTTAAATAATTCCACACCTATTTACCTAGTTCCTCGCTTCACACTTTTAGCATCCCACCACAACCGTGTGATACACGTTCACAGCATAACCATGTTCTATCAATTCCATTCCATCAAACATCTTTCTACTCTGCTTCCTTCACAATACGCACAGCTCGTTCCTGGAATTCCTTGTCACAGGAAATCAGGAGCAGTCGGAGTCTAAAATCTTTTAAGTACACTCTACTTAGAAATGTTTTTAATGAACAGAACTAGACTCTTGCGGAAGTTTCTAAGTAGTCTTAAATGACCAAGTTGTTATTTTTTTCTCCTCTCTCTTCTTCTTTTTCTTTTCTTTTTTTTATTATCTTGATATATTACTTAATCATTTGTATTTGTATGCCATTTAGTACGACTTTGCTAATCAACATTTTATGTCTTGTAACCCACATGTATTCTCCTATTAGTATATTAATTGCATAATATATCTCACGTGAATTAATCGTCGAATTTATCTCGAGTATTTTAGGTCTTATAAATTGCGTGTTTGTGTGTGTGTGTGTGTGTGTGTGAGTGTGTATATTCCCCTTATGTTATGTAACTGATTTTGATAATGTGTAATTTTTACTTTATTTTATATATTATGTAACTGATCTTGACTATTTGTAATTTTATATTATGTAACCGATCTTGACTATTTGTAATTTTATATTATGTAACTGATCTTGACTACTGTAATTTTCTACTATATTTCATATAATTTCTAAGGTATTTTCTTTTGTGTTGTTTTGTAATCTAATATTGTATTTCATGTATATTATTGAAACCTGGTTGAGTGGAACAGAAGGCCTCATGACCTTAACTCTGCCAGGCAAAATAAAACAACTACTACCACTACAGTCCGCGTCACCGTTTTTGGCGTGTGAAATAAGTAATGGGAACGTTACATTTGTGTTTTACATTTGCCGCAGTCAGTCTGACAACTGTGTTTGACAAATGGCTGATGTAACGTGTGTAGGAAGTGGTACCATTCTCAGCTGCAATAACAACATGCTCACTAACTGGACACTATATATCTAGAACACACGCCAAAAACGCTGGCGCCAGCTGTACCACTACTACTACTATTACAAATTGCTAACAAACGGATTGACAACACATTAAGTTAAAAGTGGCAACGTTTGTTTATGTCTTCATAGCTATTACAGTTCCTTCCTGCTTCTTACCAGCTAGTTTGACAGTTTTCTACTGCAAGGCCTGGTTTTGCTTCAACGGTCAGGTTTGGGAACACTGTTGGTTATTAGAAGCGTAAAGGAATATGCCACAAGATCCTTTACAAACCACTCCTATTTCTTAATATTCGTACAGCATTTAAAACTAATTTTGGTGATTAGCAGAAAATACAGTGTCACAGGCCGAGTACAATTCGCGCATGCAAATTTGTGTGAAATTTACTACACACTACAGAACAGCTACTTAAGGGGGGTTATAAAGGTTTGAGGGTAAAAAAAAAGTCATTTTTCAATTTATTTTTATATAAAGACAAAATATATGATTCTGTCTCGTAACGAGAATATTGTACGAAATGGAAATATAAAAATTGGAAATTTATCTTTCGAAGAGGTGGAGCAACAGTAACAAATATAAATGATACTCGGGAGAAAATTAAACACAGAATAAATATGGGAAATGCCTGTTATTATTCGGTTGAGAAGCTTTTATCATCCAGTCTGCTGTCAAAAAATCTGAAAGTCAGAATTTATAAAACAGTTATATTACCGGTTGTTCTTTATGGTTGTGAAACTTGGACTCTCACTTTGAGAGAGGAACACAGGTTAAAGGTGTTTGAAAATAAGGTTCTCAGGAAAATATTTGGGGCTAAGAGAGATGAAGTTACAGGAGAATGGAGAAAGTTACACAACACAGAACTGCACGAATTGTATTCTTCACCTGACATAATTAGGAACATTAAATCCAGACGTTTGAGATGGGCAGGGCATGTAGCACGTATGAGCGAATCCAGAAATGCATATAGAGTGTTAGTTGGGAGGCCGGAGGGAAAAAGACCTTTACGGAGGCCGAGACGTAGATGGGAAGTTAATATTAAAATGGATTTGAGGGAGGTGGGATATGATGGTAGAGACTGGATTAATCTTGCTCAGGATAAGGACCGATGGCGGGCTTATGTCAGGGCGGCAATGAACCTCCGGGTTCCTTAAAAGCCAGTAAGTAAGTATAGAGACTGAACATTTATCTTTTATGTCAAGGAAGGAATTTCTACGATATATGCAATATTCTGTACATATGACCATAAACGTGCCAGCGTGCGCTTATTTAGCTCTTCACAAACAAGGTATGTTTAACACTCATTTTCCGTAACTGGTGTTTTTCAAACCCGTTTTTGTGATAACTCGGTAAGTTTTTAAGATACTGCAGTAAAATTTTGCATGAGACTGTCTTTCATACTTGTGAACAAGATGAACTACAATTATTGCTATAACATTTATAGTTCATTAAAAAAATATTTTTACCTAAAAAAACATAAAATTTAACTTCTCATAAGAAATTTAACACATACAAATTCCACAATTTGGGACATCTGGCCGAAATCTACGGCTGACCACTAGGATCCAGAATACAAAGCAGAGGTTAAATTAAAAATACAATATGATTGCGGAGAGAATACGCAACAATGATAAATTTAAAAATAAAGTACAATTTGATTTCGGAGAAACACGAGATGAAAATACATTGAAGAGTAATGAAATGAAGTAAAAAAAAATTACATAGTATTATACAAGTGATTGTGTAGAATGGATAATGAATCTCTCAATACCATTAGACAAATTTTGTTAATGTCCTCAT
The DNA here is from genome assembly GCF_040183065.1 of Periplaneta americana. Taxonomy (NCBI): domain Eukaryota; kingdom Metazoa; phylum Arthropoda; class Insecta; order Blattodea; family Blattidae; genus Periplaneta; species Periplaneta americana. Next base: position 6,097,110 of record NC_091124.1, on the reverse strand, counting down.
TAGAAAATTTAAGAGAAAGGAGAATGGTTTTGGTTAACTTAAATGAAGTTCCCCTAGCGCCAAAAAGAAGTCCTTTCACTTCCCATGTATTAATATTCATTTTGTATCTCTCACTGAAGTGAGGAATACATGGGTTGTAAATAGACTTCTTTTCAACGTTAACGTTATTGGCTTGTTGACCATCCTTCTCAAAACGGACAGTGGGGTCAAGAATGAGGCTTCTTTGATTCCGGCGATCGATAGCTATAATGTCTGCTCTTCTCGTTGACCCATTCTCAGCACTTTTTCGTAAACCTCCCACTCTGCCTTCCGAAGAGTGGTTGCGATGGAGCTTCTCACTTTATGGTGGCGATTGTTCCTCAGTAGTTCTCCTTTAGGGCAATAACCCAAAACATGTCCAAGGGTTTCTACTGCGCTGCATCCTGGATGACGACAGTTTTGATCTTGAAAGGAACGACCTGGCACCGATCGTACTGCTGCGATGTTTGTGGACATCTTCTATTGTTGATGTTTCAAAGATTGTAGTTCATATTCTTCATTTAACATTCAGTTATAAATAGAAAAAAGAATTGCGCAGAAATATTCATATTTGTGGACATTATCATAAAACGGCACATCAATGTACAAAAACGGCCACTTTTTTGTTATAATTACTCAAAATGATGAAACTTTTAGTAAGTCTGAAAATAGTCTATAAATGCAGAAACAGTGAACACTGAGCATGCCAAATCGCAAGATGAAAGAGTCATTAGTTGCTGAGAAAAAAATGGAATTTTCCTGAATTTTTAGTGCTCAAACCTGTACATCTCCCCTTCAACAGTTCTTGAGATGGATTCTGTGTGCAATACAAATTGAAGTTAATCATCTTAGCTGGGTGCACGGCGAACTGTTACGTACTTGGGTGGTAATTCAACAAGAGGAACATGATGGAAGAACTGAGGAGACGTCTTACTGTTTAATAAGAACATTCGTGTGATGTCCGACGCATTCTGTCATAAAAAAATGTGCTCCGCCTTCAAACAAGCAGAGATGCCACGGGAGTAACAGTAAAAGCTTTCATCTCCGTGAGCCGCCCATCTTGCTTTCGTAAATGCGTACATTTATATTCTAGAATGCGAGACGAGAGCTTTCGCTTCCTCTAAAAGTTTAAACTGAGAACTCTTGTACGAGTCGCGAAACTGCTTCACGAGGACGGGGATAAAGACAGACTTGCGTTCGCTTGTCTGCAGCATCTGTGGGGATGTGTGGCTACTTCCTTATCAATAAAGCAGCTCGGGAGTTCCGACCTTCTGTGCAGTGTGCTTCGCTGAGGCAAAAGGCTTGTTGTCATTTAATATTGAGGAGAAAAATTCGCTCCGGCGCGGCGCCGGGGATCGAACCCGGGTCCTTGGTTCTACGTACCAAGCGCTCTGACCACTGAGCTACGTCGAATTCAATCACCAACACCGGATCGAATCCTCCTCCTTCAATGTTTCCCTTTGTGGCCTGACTCCAAGTTAGGTATATATGTTGACGTATATGTCCAATGTTAACTGCCATTATACTAGGAGCGCACTCAGTTGAGTGACTTGTTTGGCCGGGATTCCGCAGTTAAGTGCACAGTAATCTGTACAAATATATATATAGCTATGAGAATATTATAGATGTATTAATTTGTCATACAGAATAATATCTGTAATATTGACAACTAATATTGAGGAAAAAAATTCGCTCCGGCGCCGGAGATCGAACCCAGGTCCTTGGTTCTACGTACCAAGCGCTCTGACCACTGAGCTACGCCGAATTCAATCCATAGCACCGGATAATGGCAGTTGACACTGGACATATACGTCAACATATATGCCTAACTTGGAGTCAGGCCACAAAGGGAAACATTGAAGGAGGAAGGTTCGATCCGGTGCTGTGGATTGAATTCGGCTTAGGTCAGTGGTCAGAGCGCTTGGTATGTAGAACCAAGGACCCGGGTTCGATCCCCGGCGCCGGAGCGAATTTTTCTCCTCAATATTAATTGTCAATATTACAGATATTATTGTGACAGCGACGTGAGAATCGAACTCACAACCAGCGTCCCGCAAGAAAGCAGATCGCACAGGCTCCACGGAACATTGAGTGACGTCGCGCGGTGGAGAGAAGAGAGAGGGTGTATTACGTCAACGCGACGAGTCTGCGCGCGCAGCTGCTATTTAACGCAGTGAATGTGGAACGACCTTCCCGAATATTCCAGAAATCCGTCGAAGTGGGAGACTCGCGAATTTTCGAGGCTACGTCGCTGTAGTTATAAATTACGGTCGCGAAGGAACGACAGCAGTTTCAGAGCTTTCAGTTATTCAGTCAGTGAGAAAGCCAGAGCAAGCAAGCCAGACTTGTGTGCCGGAGTTCGACTCGAGTGTGCGTCCGCATCTGCGTCAGCATCCGAAGGCCTGAGTTCGAGTGCAGTGGATCGCAGTTGGAGGGACCTGAGTTCGAGTGCAGTGGACCGCAGTTGGAGGGACCCGAGTTCGAATACAGTGAACTGTCTCTGAAGGTCTGTGATTCGAGATACTGTAACTCGAGTGACTGAGATAGAAGAACTGTGAACTGAGAACTGATAGTTCTGATTTGTAAATAGTGCTTTGTAAATATTAGTTAAGATTAACAGTTCATTGTTGTGCGTAATAGTCCAAGTAAATTGTCATTGTCGTCGGTGGAGTGCCATAACGAATACGGTGTTGAGTGGAGATCCAATTGTTGACGAGAGCGTTTAAGGTGAATTGTAGAAAGGAATTATTGTTGTGACGAATAAATTACATTGTTGTTACTAAATAAAATTCACATTATTCTGTATGACAAATTAATAAATCTATAATATTGTTGTCATTTAGTCAACTGTCCGAAGACAGGCTTGAACCTTATAAGTGACATCAATAAGGCATCACTCACGAGGAAACTAATCCAGGAGATGATAAGGAAGGATGGCTTAAGTAAACAAATTCTCGCAGAGTGTGAATTACAGCCGTGTCTACATAAAGAATGGTCACTGCTATTGAAGACATACCAGCCACACGACGTAGCTTGAATTGCGTCATAGCTCACGTTCAGCTTACATTTAGTTGATACACAACCAGGGCACAGTCCAGCACAGCCTGTCATCTGGTCATAGTGATGTCGAATGCAACTTGGTCGTGACACAGGACAGGGTATGTACCGAAACACAGAGATCTCGACAGAACTGGCATTTTCATTCACAACCCAACTCACCTGTATATCGGGTGGTGCATGAGCAGCAAGCTATTTTCATCCATCCATTGTTTTTTCTGTAACAGAAAGAAAGCGAAGTATTAGATGTCAGTCAAGGTAACACTCAGCTAAACGACCAAATGAGTTAGTTGTGGGTGAATGGTGTATGATAAAAGGAACGGTTAAGTGGTAACAAAGTAGCCTACTGAATTTACTTAGTTAAATACGAAAAACAATGAGTGAGTGCCTCAAATTTGCATAGTAGTTAAATAGGGATTTAATGTGGAAACTGTACTCGATAGTAAGGTTGAGTTTATAAATTATAATTGAGGATAACTATCTTCCATAATTTTGTAGATTAATGGAGGTCATGAAAACTGGCTCCAGCCAATCAGAAAGAGACAATCCAATGTCTGAACTCTCATTATAAAGGGACTGTATCCTTGCCGGGCCTACTCTGCCAAGTAGAACGCTTTTGTTCTACCCATGGTTGCAAAGTGAAGATCTTGCGAGCCGTTCGTTTACGATTCAAAAGAATTCTTCATACACTGGGGTGAGTTCTGAACAAACCGCGAATGAATCGTTACAAACGATTCGTAATGTCCGATTGAATCGCTGAACTATCGATAGTATTGAAAACAATTCGACTATCGATAGTTTCGATAGCTGAAGTCCTAACTATTGATAACATCGATAGTACTATCGACTATCGCCCATCACTAAGGGCCGTATTCATAAACGAGACTTCGGATGAAGACTTCCCAAAGTCGACTTTCGTAGTAAAGTTTAACCACAGTCTAGTATATACAGTCGCGAAGCTCAATACGTAGTAAATATGCAAACATTAGATAGTTGCTCACCACTAGGATCGCTAATATCGCCTCATTACAGGCAATGCAAAATAGTACCGGCACAGTCTATTGTTTCTAGCACCTTCAAAACTCAAGCTTCGTGACTGTATATAGTAGACTGTGGTTTAACTTTGTTAAAAGTCGTATTCATAGACAATACTTCTGAGACTTTGACTTTGGTAAGTCGAGATTTGACGATCTTGTTCTAATGTTGGCAATCACAATCACTGCCTTCTAAACGAATTAAATTAATAGATAGTTGAAATAGAGTAGGCATTGCCACAATCAAAGCCATCTTTCGAGTTACAAATCAATGAAACAATTGAACATCGGTACATGTTAAGCAATTGTTAATAGTTCTTGCAGCTTTACATAAGAATAATATTATTCGAGGGCTTATTGTGAAACTAACGTAAGCACAAAAATTAACATTTTTAGGTCTTTACACCAATCGATAATAATTTGTTCTTCTACCTGGCCACAAAAAATCGTAACTCAGTCTTGTATATAACACAATTCATAACTACAAAACGTGATGGTATAGTTTATCTGAAATAGTATTGCCTGTTAAGAATTTTGTTGTGAATAAAACATCTACTGCAGTTACGTTAGTTTCATATTAAGCCCTGAAATTATTTCATTGTAAAATAATTTTGTTGTGAAGATATGTATGTATGTATTTATTCACACTGCAATGGGTATATACCCGGTGGCAGTGGTAACTAATTACACTCAATAAAGACAATAATAAACACAATTAATAAAAAATACAATTAATAATAATTCTAATAATTAATACTAACAATAATTAATAATAATAATAATAATAATAATAATAATAATAATAATAATAACAGGGAACATCCTAAATTAAATGAAGCACGATCGGTTAAAATAACATTTAAAAGTAAATCTAATTTGTACCTTAAACCTATGTTCGAACTAAAACCCACGAGTATGATATATTCATATCTGCACAAGTACCTTTCAACACTACACTCATTTCGCTGTCAACTCACTCACTCACTCACTGCACTGGAACTACGACACATTTCACTGATTCTATCCTGATTTCACTAACACTTCAAAAACATTTCACTGTTCAAATACTTTGCACTGCCACTATAAACTATAAAGCTTCACTGACAGGAACACGTTTCACTTACTCAACACACTTCACTGACACAACATAATTCTTCACTGATAGAACACTCCAATAACAAAATATCAAATACACCCTTTAAATACTGTGTATAATTATCATCTATTAGTAAGGTCCTTAAGCCTATTTTTAAATACGTTTTTGGTTGTTGGTAAAGCCTTTAGTAAGTCTGCAGGTAAAGCATTCCAGTCCCTGATAGTACGATTGAGAAAAGAAAACTTTCCAGTGTCCGTCCTCTGTCTTCTTTCCCTCAATTTATAAGAGTGGTCGTTCCTTGAAGAGTAATTTGGCGGCTGCAACCTATTTTTTATTTCTTTCCAGGCAGGCTCACCTCTGTATGTTTTGAACAGTGCGCATAATCGAATTCGCGTTCTCCTGTCCGTGAGTGTGTCCCATTTTAATGGTGAATTTTTCCGACAATACTTGAGAGCCCGTTTTTGAATCTTTTCCAGTGTCTTAATATGTTCTAATCTGTAAGGATCCCAACATGCAGCACCATATTCCATTACTGGACGTACTAGTGATTTATATGCAATCTCTTTGGATTTATCAGAACCTTTTCTTAGTACCCTCATCACAAAGTGTAACGCTCTCCATGCTTTTCCCGCTGTGTCCGTAACGTGTTCCCCCCCAGCCGAGATCGCTGCTAAATGTTATTCCGAGGTATTTACATTTGTTAACTTCCGGAATGGTTTCACCCCCTAACGTAAACGATGCGATTATTTTATTTCTTTTCCTTGTAAAGCTGATGGCTATGGAAGATAAGATTCCACCAATGACAAACTATGAAAGAGAAGAGACATTTTCTGTATGTGTGCAGAAATTACTTACAAATTATCTGTAATCAATATGCAGAAAACATTATCATGACGAGTGCATTTCCAACTGTATAACCTATCCTCTATAGAATTAAATAGTAAAAATTAATATTAAGCTCTTAATCCTTACCTATACAGTAAAATCGCGATGAAATAAATTGTATTTATTGTTGGAACAGATAATCCTCTTTGATTATTCATCAATGAAAGTTGAACCATGACGGGGATATTTAATACCTTTTGTTTATCCAACCTGTACCTTGATTTGAATTTATAACATAATAGTACGCTAAGGAACTTGAGCAGCTTTAATTATCTCCTAGATATGTTCAATATTCTCGACAAATTCAACAATTTCCAAAATATCAGTCATTTTCCTTTTGTCCACGAACGAAAGTCAAAGTCAAAGTCTAGATTTTCGGCGACTTCGAAGTAAAGTCACGATTGAAGTTTACTTTCCTCAAAGTGTCGACTGTGAATAGGAAAATGTGACTTTGTACTTTCCAAAGTCAACTTTGGTCCAAAGTCTCGTCTATGAATACGACCCTAATGTGAAGTAATGTAAATAAAGTGGTAATTTCACTTGTACTTTATTACTCCATACTCACAAATTACAATTTACATCACACTTTTGTGGAACACTATCACCATAATTAGTATAAATTGCAGGTCAATTTACTTGTAATATATCACAACTCAAAGGTGACAGAGCTGTATAATAAGCTCAGAAGCAAGATTAAAAAAGGAAGCCAAATGATCGCGCGCAGTATGATGAACGTGGCGAGTTTTACTGATCGTGGCTGGCATTATCCTACTTCAACAATTACAAAAAGCTCGGCTTGAATTATCAGATATAACAAGCCTATCTAGAGCCTTTATGTCCAGCCATTTGTAACGATGATGTGTCCATCAAAATCATACAAAACTGTTGAATCGAGTTTGACGCCACTCTCTGCCGCTTGTTGTTCTTGTAAATGCAAATGAAACAGACCTGGTTCAGCGCTAATGGGAACTGACGCCGTGAACAAAAACCAGCCGCACGCTCGCCCATCAACTGGAGTGGCGTAACATGCAGTGCAGAGCTGCCGCGATGATGTAGCGTTCACGAGGAGCATCGGGACTTCTAGTTTAAGGAACAGGCACATCTGTTTGGTATTCGTACGATTTTGGTGTAATTCCATATCCCCCAACACCACACAAGGGAGAAAAACGTACTTAAAGCAAATACCTTACTATAATTATACCGGACAGCTGTATACTAGCAGCAATGGTGTTAGTGCGAAATATCGCGGACCTGACATCTAGCGCAGAGGGGTGGAATTAATTCCACATATACAAATATTAACAAATATTGTTTAAAACGTGACTTACTAATGTGGAATTATACAGGGACATCATTTAATTTCTACTTCAATTTTTATTGTACCTGAGTTTTTGAATCTACTTCACTCCCACCCCTTCTACTAGTAAACTTCCAACCGTTCACGACACAGAGCCAAGGGCGCGTAAGCAGTACTGAGTTAGTGAGTATAGTACGCTCCAGAAATATGTTCCCGTTTACCAGTGACGAAAGAGCTTTCAATATTGAATCATATTTTCGCACAGGTACGGTCATCCGTTTGCCTACGTCACATCCCGGTTTCCCCCACCTGCTTCTGTTCGCTCCTCTGTAAAGTCTAGTAGCTGGGCTATCTTAGCTCTTTTCTGAAAACATTAATTTCTGTTAGGAATTGGACGTCTACGTAATATTATACAAGTGTTTAAAATAAATAAAAGGGCCTCGTTAAGTAGTTAACCGTCACGTGACCCCCCCCCTTCTACGACCCTGCGACAAAACCACTTGAATGGACAGTAGATAGCATTTCTGAGTAATTTTATCTTTTCGGATCGGGTAGAAGTGAAGATTGAATTTACAGTACGTAAGGTACTCTTTTATAGAGTATTTTTTTTTATTTTCTTGGGTTATTTTACGACGCTGTATCAACATTTATAGAGTAGGTACAGAATTATTTCAACATGAGTTATCACACGAAGGACGGAACTGGTAATTGGAATTAGGTACAATAGTCTATAGTGCGATAATATGCACATTAGAACTGAAGCCTGTATCGAAATGAACGGCCATCATTTTCAAAAATGTGTTTAAATATCCATATTATGATTATTTTTCAATTTAACTTCATTCTCTATATTGTACGCTAATGTGCTGTAGACAGTATAATATACACTGCATAATGAATACGTCCACATGGACAGCTCAGTTCGTGAGTAAAAACACTAAGTGTTAATACTGTATTGTATTTTGATTAAACAAAAACCTAATGAAAATGATCAAACTCAAAATTGCGATATTTCCTAGTTTACATAAATGGATGCACTACTTTTCTTCCCTCCTATACCTAGTAAAGTGATTTGTATTTTACGCCAGTATCATCGAACTCCAATCTTGTAAGGGGAGCAAGCGGTGTTTCCTGTTTCAATCGTTAATAGAAAGGTATAGCCAGGTTAATATTAAAAATGTTAGTAAAAATAAAATGATGTCCCTGTATATGAGACACTTAAGAAATGTTGAATAGTATTTAATGTAAAATTATTATCTTATATCAAAGCTGCATAATGAGAAATATTGCATAGCCTACTTCATATTACTTTCCGTAATTAATTGTTACATATTTTTTATTTGGTTTAGTAAGACAAAATCAATCTGATATTAGGAATGAATTTACAGTAATGTTTTATATACGCATTGCTGACAACTGCAAAGATAAAATTGACAGTAATCTGGTGCTTGTAATAATTAGTAAAGGCATGTGGACAACAATAAAACTTAATTTGATAAAACCTTAAAATCCAATACATTTTAACTTCTATTTATTTATTAGGTCTAAATGAAAAAACTAATTTGTATTTTTCTATCAACACAAAGACGAAGGAATTAGGCCTACTAAAGAATGTTGTTGACTTACGTTTTATGAAAGTACGATTTGGAGCAATTTGTAATGCTGCAATTGTCACAATTATAAACAGCACATATACACCCTGACATTTTAACACTAGTACTAATTCATAAAACTATTAACTAGCCCAGCAACAATATACATTACAGTTGATTACAGCTTGTTTCGCGAGTATTTCCATCCCGGCAGGTAGGTAGGAGCACCATCGTCGTTCGCACGTAAAACTGCTAGCTGTCCGGTATTATTATAGTAAGGTATTTGCTTAAAGCATTGAAGGTAACCTCAAAATCCTGCAATGCTTGGGAAAAGTGGCATAAGTCAGTTTCCACAAACATTTTTTATTAATTTATTGACAACTTACGGAACTTCTGCTCGCTTGGGAAAAGAGACATAAGTATTTCTCCCATTACAACAGTTCATACAGAAGAAAATCAAATCGACATAAACAAATGTGAAGACACGTTTTTTTCCTTCTCCTGTAAAAATTAACATTTCTGACTTGTGCCACTTTTCCCGAGCACTACAGAATTGTAACACGCCAGTCTACGGTAGAAGCAAGATGTCATCACTGCGAAAGTTGTGTATTAGTATGAATAGGTAACATACATACATACATACATACATACATACATACATACATACATACATACATACATACATACACATACATACCATACATACATTACAATCATCTTAGTTTAGATTATTATTTTTGGTCATATCATGAGAAAATTATTAAATTCAACAGAGCAATGGGGATAATTAATCAGATATTCAAACCAACCTCAGTACAAAAACACACGCGCACCAGAATTTATAAAACACTGGCCAGACCTATACTCAGTTTTGGCAGTGAAGCTTGGACGATTCGCAATATTGATTCACAAAGATTAACGGCGGCAGAAATGAGATTAAAGGCTGGTCACAATAAACCGGGAACGGAAACGAGAACGGAAATAATGTTAAAATAAATGAATCGCACTTTTTAGAAAGGAACTAAGTCAAAATTTTCTATTTTTATTTTTACTGATGAAATAATTAATACTTTCAAGGCGCACTAATTGGAAGAGAAAAACGCTTAGTCAAACCTCTCCCTGTATCTTTAACATCAAGTTGATGTTTATATACGGCACTGGTACACTGGTATTTATTCATAAAATAAGTTTCTTTTGCACTCCTGAAAAGTTGCATATTTTGACTTAGTTTCTTTCTAAAAAATGCAATACAAATGTATTTCCGGTCTCGTTCTCGGTTCCGTTTCCGTATTGTGAGCTAGCCTTTATGCGTCGTACAGCGGGATGCACGAGAATGGATCACATTAGAAATTCTGACATTATGAAAGAACTGCAGATCGAATCGATTACGGAATACCTACAGAAATACAGACAAAACTGGAGATCACATGTCATCAGCTAGCCTAGGGACTTCAACAGTTTAAAAACAGGTTAATGATACACAAAGTATATATTGCTAGTTGTGTTTGTAAAGAAACTTCCTTCGCCTAGTCCCGAAAGACTGCCCATTCGACTTCATACTAGTGATCGGTTGTCTGGTAGTTGATAGCTAGCATTCCAAGAGTACAGGCGAGTACAAGTCTACTGTGCACAATTACTATGCCGGAAGTTTCACTGAAAAAGAGGATAAATTAAAGAAACTTGTGGAAGTATACGAAAGTAAGTGCTTTTGTACAGATAGCATTAATATCACATGTAATGCGTGCCACACTGTAATAAAGGGCGAGAGCCCCAAATACATAGAACGGCATATCAAAACTCAGAGACATGAAGCTCATTTACAATTATTCATACGTAACGAGAAGGAAGCAAGCGCGCCTTCTGTTTCAAATTCTGATAGAAACAATGATTTTTTTTCGGGATTTGTGTGAAATGATGGTGAGCTCCAACATTCCTTTTAACAAGTTGGAAAATCCCCACTTCAAGAATTTTATAGAGAAGTATGCGGGCAGAATTGCCCCGTCTGAAACAACTCTACGTAAAGAATATTTAATGTCATGTTACTTTGATTGTTTGTAGTAGATAATCCCTCAAAATGAAGATGAAAAAGTGTGTTGGTGCAACAAAAGTTTAAAAACATTCTCAAGAAAAACATTGGATTTTCCAAACTTTGTGAAATTCGAAATAAAACAACAAATCGAATACACAAAGCTTTGAACAGTATTGACAGTGATTGTGATAGTGTGTGGTGCATGGTTTAAGTTTGCCACCACCACATCATGTGATGTTGAAAGAACCTTTTCTCAGTTAAAAAATTGTTTGTCAGAAAATAGAAGAAGCTTTTAATTTGATAATTTAAGAATTTATGTTGTGGTTCATTGCAACAAATCATGAGATTCATGTTTGTAAACAAAATAGTATGAGGAATAACTACTGTAATTCCTAACATATGAATGTGTAAGATTTGTTTTTGCAATTAATATTATAGGCTATTTCTGTACTATTTTGCAGTTCACTTTGTCGAACGTATCGTAACCTTTTTATTATCACGCTAAAGTTTGGGCGAGAAGTTATTTTTGTCGTAGTCCGTACTGGAACACCCGTGTACGTATCGTATGCTCACTGTGTGTAAAGAGCGTCAGGGTTCAGTAAACTTCCTTTCATACTTAACCTGTAAGCATTGTTTACCTGCTGAAGTCCCGGGCTTTGAATGCCTCGTTCTAGAATCCCAAGCCAAATTTTAAATTACCATCCTGTGGGCAAGAGATCCTTGGGCAGACCGTTCAAGCGTTGGCAAGAGACTGTAACGGGCCACTAGGCCCAATACATGCAAGGATGATGATGATGAGTATTTCATGTCAAAATTGTACTTTATTGTGCATTATAGACTGATTTTGATGTCACTTAAAACTAGTCGTCATATCGCTCGTGGTTTATATACTAAAATTTGTCGTTTGTATTTTTGATGTTGCACTTCAGCTTCCCGTCTTGTAATTCCGCTTTTTCTCTGTGCAACCATCAGTGGCGGAAATCAGTGCTAGATCTGAGTAGGTCTCCCTATAAACTTCAGGTCGCACCACCTCACAACTCGACCAGATTTCGGCCGTGACTTGACACAGGAAGAGGGATCAAACTCATTAAAACTTCAGTAACTAGAACCGTCCGTGTCGTTGCTAGGAAACGGGTCAGATTGCAATGCAAGTTATACTTACTCTGTGCTTCATACACCACAGTCAGTTTAATTAGTCTGTCGAATGGGAGCTTACAAAGGTGATAATGCCGGTGAAATGAGTCCGGGCTCCAGCACCGAAAGTTACCCAGCATTTGCTCACATTGGGTTGAGGTAAAATCCCGGAAAAAACCTCAACCAGGTAACTCGTCCCGACCGGAATTCGAATCCGGGCCACCTGGTTTTGCGGCCAGACGCGCTGACCGTTACTCCACAGGTGTGGAATTGAGAAATTCGTTGATGTGTACACCTAAACTATCACAGAATCAGCTAAAGTCTTCCGAAGGGAATTTAGCGTATGTCAGCTGGTCATTTTTGTTGTCTAGATCTGTGTTGTTCCTTCAATTAAAAAAACTCTATGCGAAACGAAATTCATTGGAAAAGTACAAAAGATGTGCTTGTTGGCTAAACAGGTTTAAATGTTTTTACCTAGCCTGCCGAATACTAATAATAATAATAATAATAATAATAATAATAATAATAATAATAATAATAATAATAATAATAATAATAATGATGATGATGAAGGTAAAGGTATCCCCGTAACTTGCCATGAAGGCGCTTGGGGGGCATGGAGGTAGAGCCCCATGCTTTCCATGACCTCGGCACTAGAATGAGGTGGTGTGGTCGGCACCACGCTCTGACCGCCTTTTACTCCCGGGAAAGACCCGGTACTCAATTTTATAGGAGGCTGAGTGAACCTCGGGGCCGTTCTGAAAGTTTGGCAACAAGAAAAAATCCTGTCACCACCTGGGATCGAACCCCGGACCTTCCAGTCCGTAGCCAGCTGCTCTACCAACCGAGCTACCTGGCCGCCAATAATAATAATAATAATAATAATAATAATAATAATAATAATAATAATAATAATAATATAATCATATCAGTGGCTAAACATATTCGAGCAATTAAAGGCAACCCGTTGCATTTCTGCACGAACATGATGGTGTTGTTGCCATGGCGACAACGATAATGTTAGAAGATCGTTATTTGCGTACATAGAAATCACCACCTACGTACAATGAACAAAAACGTAAGCAAGTAGTCGCAAAATGTATCTACGGTGCGTGGTAAAAAAAAGGGCATGTCACAAATTGCAAGTTTTCAGTACTGCAAAAGCAAAGTGTAAAAAAAAGGACCAATAGGCCTATCATTGATATGGACTGGAAATTTGACGTTTCACATAATTATGGAAGATAATAGACATATGCCCTTCATGCCATCTCAAGAAGTACATTTTTAGTAATTCACGTGGAAGTCACAACTCAAAACCACCAATTTCTTACTTACTCTCTTTTTACCGCGCACGATAGATGCAATGTCATAGATGTACAGAAATTTTGAAATTCGACATGGAACCAAAATATCATTACAGTTTTAGCTGCACCAGCCCATGGATCCTTAGTTCATGGTGAGCAACTGTCTGTCTGTCTGTCTGTCAAAATATAGCTACTGCACTGTACCATCTTCCACATGGTGGACGTTCTATAGAGCAAGCAAGCAGTGGAAGATTTCATCCACCAAAAATTTCAGCTTGCAGTCGCCATGTTTCCAGTGTATCAGAGCACGTGGCAACTTGCGCCCACACGTTAATTGCAATCAGTCTTACCTTTTTCTTCTTTCGCAACGTCACTCTGACGCCGTCGACAGACACTTCGAGGGTTACTTTCTTCTTCTTGATTCCCTTCGCCTTAAACTCATACTGAAACAGAAAGAAAAAACCATTATTATTTTTAATGAAGTGTAGGGGAGTAGTGGGTACAGTGAGACACAAAATATTAAGACATATGTATGCAAGTGATAATTCAAGTACTTTTAAAATCAAGTGCAATAGAAATAGACATTAAAACATGGAGTATAATAATACATAAACAAAAATGTTAATAGATAAAGGACATAATATACAATACGTGTTTGTCAAAAAAATGCAAATGTCTCACTGTTCCCATTTTTCATGACATTTCAAGCTTTTGCGAAAAAAATGAAATGAATTTTGGTGACAACAAAGCTTATAATTATAAGAATTTAATATAATTCTTTATTATTTTTTAACATATTCTTAAATCTTGTGAATAATTTTTTTATTTATGAAACCATTAAAATGTAATGTATCCATTATTTTAAGCTACAGTTCCTAAATTGGTTACTAGTATGTTCATTTTTAATGTTAGTTACTGGTAAATGTAATATAATTACAGTGTGTTTTTGCAAATCATTGGTACATGGGAACAGTGAGACGTCTCGGTGTACCCTTCAATGGCATGTCTCACTGTTCCCTTTACGCATAGTTAATTTTAAAATGACGCCATCACTTCAAAATTAAAACAAGAAAGACGAAATTTTGCCAAACACAATCTCAAATACCATAGTATTAGGTAACAAAACATTAATGTTTATATCTCATTTGTATATCCAATATAAACTTCATTAAATACAAGCCAAAATTTTACTTCTAGAGTGAAAAATTACGAATTATTTTTTCATCACTCACCTTTATAATAGAATCAAATCGAGTATGAAAGTACTGTTACTTTACTCATGCAACATACAACTCCACTGTTACCAACATCTCAACATCAAAATTTACTATCTAATAAAAAATGTCTCGCTGTTCTCCCTGTCTCACTGCACCCACTTCTCCCCTATATACCACAAAGTGACAACATTGCAGGAAACATGTAAGCGCGTACCACTGCCGCTAAGAATGGCGAGCGGCACGTCAGAACCAGGCTGGCATGCCTTGTGACTGGTCAAGGTTAGGCAAATTTAAGTTTACTAACATCAATTTATAACACAAGAAAGGTTGAAATTAAATATATCACATACTCAGAGGGATGCCGCTATATGCGCAGTCTAGCCGCGCTAAATATCCAGGGATGTGTACAAATGTATTGTTGAAGAGAATGTCGAGACCTCGCTAGTGTACCATGTGCACTGACGACTAACCAAGAAAGGGGCATGCTCTCCATGTAGGCTACAAGCAACATGTGTACCTCGTCGGTCCGAATTACCAGCCAACGCGTACAAGATCTCAACTGACCAGTGGCGGCTCGTGGATATTGAATTAAGGGGGGCTGCATACAAAAATAAACCAAGCAACTCACTTTATTTAAAGATTAGTTCCATGCGCCTTATCTTGTAAGTTCTGTTTAAATGAGACAGGCTCATGTCAGTAGATTTACTGTCATTTAAAAGAATCCTGCGGACAAAATTTCGGCTCACCGGCGACGCTGATATAACCCCTGCAGTTGCGAGTGTCGTTAAATAAACCATAATTTAATTTTTTGTATGCAGATTTGAACCTTACAAATATCTAACTAGCGATGTTGTAGTTGGTTGTATATATATATATATATATATATATATATATATATATATATATATATATATATATATATATATATACACATGATACATCAATAAATGAAAAAAATAACAGCCAGAAATTGAATTCAGGATATTCAAGAGTACGCACCAGGGCGCTTGCCTCATTTATTGTGATGCTAGATGTTTCAGATTCCATTATGGTTTGAAAACATTCTAGCAATGGCTCCTTCTTCTCATGAACAACATTTACTCTTCTTATTTTAAATCCATCTTGTTGCCCCAGCTGATGGAATTGTCTTTGAAACACATTAATCTAATACAGACTGTGTGGAGATCGAGAGAAGAAAGCAGGGATACTGGATAAATTAGCAAAACATATGCGAGCCTTTGTATTTTGTTTAGCGGCTCTTTCCAGTATGAGATTCAACTGATGGGCACTTAATTTCACATTTCTCCTGAATTGTTAAGGTACTGAACTGAATTGACTGTAAATATTGTACAGAATTAAACATTGTTCCACTTGTTATACTCACAACATTAAAGAAAATGTATTTAAAACTGCGCGCTACTGACAAACTGCTGCAAATTTTGCAGCGCCTGGAAACTCTGGATTAAAGGCAAGGGGATAGCAGGGGGAGGGGTAAAACTAAGCGCAAAGCATCCGAGACGAGACTGGCAGCTCCAGGGGAGGAAGTGGCTTCACTCTGTAGTCCTTGTCTCTGGTTTCGCTCTGGCAGCACCAGGGGAGGAAGTGACTTCACTAACGATTGCGTGCTTGTCATTGAGAGCCAATTTTTTTTTTTTTAACTCGAGCCGCTAAATAGAGACTGTATAATAAATGTATTTCACAACATAAAACAAGACAAGAGCCACAAATGTCTGGGGGTGCTGCAGCTCCGCAGCCCCTCTTCGAAAGCCGCCCCTGCAAATGACATTTAATACATGCGCCCACAGAAAGTGGCTCGTGGGTCGAATAACAAACCAAAGGGCAAGAGATCTCCAGAGGAACTCTCAAGCGCGGCAGAATACCTCAAGATACGAATGGTCATTGTGACTATTTCGTTTATATGACGTCATTCCATTTCGCCCAATGAAATGTAATGAAATTTTGAATTCCAACCAATCACAGTCATACATCGCGATAAGTTTAGCAACTCGATTTATCACAATCAATTTATCGTCCCTTTCAATCTGCAGTATTATTTCACTTCCACCCTGTATATTGTCGTCGTTCCTGCAATAACTCCTATGTGACATATTTATTGATTTTCAGGTTTTTTGCTCTATTAAATAGTGATAAAGCAAATAATAAAATCTCCTGTATTTAATTATATTTTTTTCTTTCGAAAATGTAAAAATTCACGATCCCCTATGTACGGCTGCCATAGGATGAATTAATGTGTTTTTTCCTCCTACTGAAAAATTGTACTAGTTCGATTAATTAAAATGTGTCTTAGTGAAACTTACAGCAGAGTCCGTATAGGCCACTTTCTATCTGATGCTTTTCCAATTCACTGTGGGCTAAAGCAGGGAGATGCATTGTCACCTTTACTTTTTAACTTTGCTCTAGAGTATGCCATTAGGAAAGTCCAGGATAACACAGAGAGTTTGAAATTGAACGGGTTACATCAGCTTCTTGTATATGCGGATGACGTGAATATGCTAGGAGAAAATCCACAAACGATTAGGGAAAACGCGGAAATTCTAGTTGAAGCAAGTAAAGCGATAGATTTGGAAGTAAATCTCGAAAAGACTAAGTATATGATTATGTCTCGTGACCAGAATATTGTACGAAATGGAACTATAAAAATTGGAGATTTATCTTTCGAAGAGGTGGAAAAATTCAAATATCTTGGAGCAACAGTAACAAATATAAATGATACTCGGGAGGAAATTAAACGCAGAATAAATATGGGAAATGCGTGTTATTATTCGGTTGAGAAGCTTTTGTCATCTAGTCTTCTGGCAAAAAATCTGAAAGTTAGAATTTATAAAACAGTTATATTACCGGTTGTTCTGTATGGTTGTGAAACTTAGACACTCACTTTGAGAGAGGAACAGAGGTTAAGGGTGTTTGAGAATAAGGTGCTTAGGAAAATATTTGGGGTTAAGAAGGATGAAGTTACAGGAGAATGGAGGAAGTTACACAATGCACACATTGATTAATGTTGCACATTGAATAGTTCATCGAACTCAGAAGTGTCCGGATGTTAAAGAGAGCATTTAGAGCACTTGTTGAGGTAGTAGTAGTTAAACATGTATCTCATCCATCCCAGGTTGTGTGTATCAATTTAGTATACTTGGCTCGGAAACATGACGGCCTCTCTTCTTGGAATTGGTAATCCCTCGTAAACCCCCATCCTCTACTCAACCCCTAGCCGCGTGGCAGAAATACAATAGATCCCAGCATTGCCAAATCTAGTAGTCATTGCCTCTACCTGTTGGGTTTCACCCAACGAGTTAGATACTATAGAGAGGCTAAAGACCTCTGATAAGCGCTCCCTGCGGAGGCCAACAGTACTATGGATCGTTCCCTAAAAAACATGGCGTCTTTAGTACCGCCAGCCTCCGCAAGGAGTGCTTATCAAAGGTACACTGTAACGAGTTGGTACATGTATTATATTTTTCAGATACATCAATATTTAATTTAAACATTTCGCTATAGGTTTTGTAAAAAGCTGATTTATAAATGAAAAAGTAATAATTAAGACTTTAAAATTTCCAAAAATGTCTCATTCCCTCGGATTTAAATGACATGTACCGTAAATCATAATATTCGTTGCTGGATAATTAAACCCTCTCAATACAGGTACCATTGCCCCAGAGAATTATAAGATAAGACGGACTGAGCATAAGCGAAATATCTGTATTAATAAGTTTGTACCATCAAGAGTTTAGTATTTATTGTGTTTATAGGGCCTACTCAAATTTTCTTTTTATTAATGCGTAGGGCTCTTTTTGTTACCAAAGAGGAAAGTTAGCACTTGCATCACACACAATTTGTCATTATTGTTCAAAATAATGTAAGAACAGTTTTATTCTGCAAAAGCCTCTGCTTAGTTGCGAGACACGTGTGAGATCAATATTTGTTTCAAATTATATTAGACTACACGATGTCTCCATCACGCGAAAAGAAGTGTAGCTAGCTGTGGCTCCTGTTGTTTCTGATAACAATGTTAATCGTAAGTATCTTATCGTTTCAATAAATGTGGTGAGTTATGATCATGAATAACTTTCTATTAGTGTCATTCTTTAATTATTATGTTGCACGCTAAGAGGTTATTTGTAGTTTTAATAATTTCAGTTTTCAAAACTTCTCTGTGTTAATTCCAATTTCAAATGAATTTTTCTGAATAACTTAATTACTGGATATTTTTTTTAATTTTCGCCACTACCTTTCCTATATTTTACTCCTATTAGTTACATACGTCGTCTCTCTTGAAATCACCTGGTGAGCACTGAATTACATGATTTCATATTAGGTTAGATTAGCTGTAAGGTCATTAAATTTGTGACGAAGTCAAAAAATTATTTATTTTTCTTCTGCCGATTAAATTCATCCATCTTTAGGTGCTTTGCTTTGGTTGCATCGAGTATAGCTTGTCATTTAATATCTGGGCTATATTTAGTGAAACTAATAAAACATAGGCCTACAGCTGTTATAAAACGTAAAGTTTTGTGTGTATTTTACTTTTTACTTATTAACATAGTCTTAATATGTAACTCAATTCACAATAATACTAACTTCATCACAGTCATTTCCTACAACATCCGAGCCACGCCCCTTTGTTTTGACTAACCGAAACATGGCGGACCAATGTTCAATTGTCTTCAACTTTCTGAGATCTTTGTCCTCTCTATAGTATCTAACTCGTTGGTTTCACCCATTCTCAGTGTCTTTGTCGACGTGTTGTTTTATACCGTTGTGCGCTTCAATATGTCTAATTTATTCCGGCCATGATTAATGAGTGTTGGAGCAGATGATCCGCAGCCAGGCCTCCTGATTCACCTGAAGATCCAGGACCATCACGACAAGAACAACAAATAACACCGTCGAAGAAAACAGAATATCTTACTTGCAGAGGAGCGTAGCTAAGAAAACAAAGTATTAAAATTGTGTCTAACGTTAGAAATTATATCCAAAAAGTAGTCGAAAGTTCAGGCAGTTTAATAAGTATACATCTTAACCACTTAACATCGGACGCAACCGGCTGAGTTGGATATATGGGCATAGAAATTAAGAATTACAGTTCACCAACTAAAGAGATAATAAACAAATTGAAACAGAATTCGGTAAGATAGACGATTTTATGTGATTTACTTCGCCGAACAGTATGTGAACAGTAGTACGCGAAAGAGATATCGCCAACAGCAACACCGTCCTTAGCAACCGAAATAATGACATTATTCACAGCAGTGCTTCTAACTTACAGCAGTGAATTAAATGTTTTTAAATCACTCTACATGACAACCAACATATTAGCAATAGTAAAATGAATATATATGAACTTCTTCGCCAACAACACATTACAAAGAAAAGCCCTACAATTTAAAATTAAATTTACATACCAGTAATGAATAAAATATTGTATAGCACACTAGAGTAAACAGATTTTATGCGTTCGTGGAAATTATCACCCAAGGCGAAGCTGATAAAATCTAACTTTACTCTTTTGTACTATAAATTCTATAACTATTCAATGATCACAGTTTCAGACAATTTTACCGGCGCAACGTTCTTAATTAAGTATAAAATTCTGGAACTTCAATAACATGAGAATTTAACACTTATTATAGAAGTCTGCATTTTTTTATTTATTTAGGCAAAACATGTTAGTGAAAATATAAATATAAAGTGTTTTTAAAATAAGTTTGTTCATTTTTACACCAATTTTGTTTCAGTAATTACAAATTAAGGTATATTTACAAAGATAATATAGTCTCGCTGAAAATCGCGGTTTCACGGAACACAGTTTGAAAAACGTTCGCAAATCACAATGACTTCAAGAATGGCAACTTGGCTAAGGGTTTATCCCTTGCGCGTGCCTGCAGTTAACTGGTGAAGGGGATGAGGGAAGGTCGTCATGTTTTCGTGCGAAGTATAATAACGTTTTCACTCAGATATTTGCGCCTTGAAGTGTGGATACATTTTTTTGAGCCCCCGGTATATTGTAAAATGAATGTAATATCTGGTTGCAGAGAGAACCTCAGAATTGAGAAATATTCTCAATTATAAAATATTATTACTGTATTATCATTATCACCATTATTATTATCATCATCATCATCAGCATCATATTTGTAGGTGAAGAAAATATTTTTCTTATTTTTATTTTTAGCGTTTTCCTTCATTAAATTGCCGATAATTACAGTTACGTTTTAATTGACAGCAAATAAGTTGTATAGTCACCCTTGACCCTGCAGGAAGGGAACGACAATATTGAACCCTGAGGAAAAAGCAACACTCGGCTTGGCCAGTTAATGCAAACAGCCACATCAATGCACGCTCGCCATCTTGCACACAATGCATATTAAATACGTAAACATAGGCTGGTTTACGTTTCACACATCACACCATTGTGCGATTATGTATGGACCACTGCAACAAGTTCTGGGGAGGTAGGCAAAGCTGGAACAATATTGAGGTAATGTCAGAATGAAACAGACGTGCTTTGAGGAAAACTGCCTTCGTACAGCATTAATGGCCTAGACCTAATTACCTAGAACTTCATACAGAGCGGGCAGTCTGGATATGGAAAGAATTTAGTCAGATATGAAACAAAATTCAATTTAGTAGCAAGGCGATCTTCTTAAAAATTGGTTAACGGCGTTGTATGAGTCCGCGACTTTTACCTTTGAAATTTGTTTACCACCACCACCATCACCACCACCACCACCACCACCACCACCACCTTCCTTCCATGTACAGTATTAGGCCTGGTGGCCCGATTTTAACAAAAATGGATAATACATACACGCTATCAGCTAAGCAAAACCAAACCAATCGCCCTTACTCAGGGTGTTCATCAGAGTGTTGCATTGGAGTTAAATCGCTCGCTTGAACTCGGTCGAATGTCGCACCCTCGAGTGAGATAAGATCGGTCGTGATACGCTCGCAATCAATAGAAATACAGTACAAGGTCATCTCACCGACATGTCTTATCTTGTATGGAAGGCGACAGATAAGATACACATATGTTTTTATGACACGGTAAAAATAAGGCTTTATTTTCTGCGTTTATGACAAACGTTTAGTGGAACGTACCAAAATAGTAACATGAAGTAATACATAAAATAGTTTTAGAATGGAGAAAGTTACACAACACAGAACTGCACGCATTGTATTCTTTACCTGACATAATTAGGAACATTAAATCCAGACGTTTGAGATGGGCAGGGCATGGAGCACGTATGGGCGAATCCAGAAATGCATATAGAGTGTTAGTTAGGAGGCCGGAGGGAAAAGACCTGGAGGGAAAAGACCTTTAGGAAGGCCGAGACGTAGGTGGGAAGATAATATTAAAATGGAATTGAGGGAGGTGGGATATGATGATAGAGAATGGATTAATTTTGCTCAGGATAGGGACCAATGGCGGGCTTATGTGAGGGCGGCAATGAACCTCTGGGTTCCTTAAAAGCCAGTA
Organism: Periplaneta americana; assembly: GCF_040183065.1. Taxonomy (NCBI): domain Eukaryota; kingdom Metazoa; phylum Arthropoda; class Insecta; order Blattodea; family Blattidae; genus Periplaneta; species Periplaneta americana. Next base: position 6,074,952 of record NC_091124.1, on the reverse strand, counting down.
AGTAAGTAAGTATGAAAAACTTCGATATACAGTTATTATTGCTAATTAATAATTATTCAATATGTGATTTACCACATATATAATATGATAGGTACATACATAGTGTTCCGCCTATATACTGCGACAATGTAGAAATGTTTTAAAAATACAGTATTATTGATATAGTAGTAGATTAATAACAATATTAGTACAGAGATAACGTCACAGAAAATATAATAAAACGAATAATCATGCTGCACAACTGTTACAGACGAAAAAGATTGATAAACTAATTATTAGAGATTATTATTATTATTATTATTATTATTATTATTATTATTATTATTATTATTATTACTAGAAAACTTGATACAGTTCTTGCATTATCGTGATTGTGTTCTCCGTTTATAATAATTACATTTACACCCAATAACATCTATCAGATATGGCAAACACAAAATCACTCCTGTGTGGGGGGGGGAGGAAATTACCTACAACATTTATATTACATTTTAAAGCAAGTTTTGTAGTTGTACTATGAAGAGGTTAGTTAAACACTGCAAAGTTTTGAAATGATAAACATCTATGATGTTACTACACAGTTCATCACTGTAACAAGAACGAATATCTAACGCTCGGCTTATACCGTTCGAGGATTTATCGCTCGCGACAATTTTACCCATCATGCATGTGCGCTACTTATCGGATTATGCTATGAACTTCTTGCCGCTCGAGCGAAAACGTCCGATGCAGACCTCTGGTGTCCATGAACTACCTTCCCAAACTTTATAGAGTTGTTGAGAGCTTTAAAGTAAACAAGTTTTGTAAATAATAAACAAGCCAGAAGTGCGTTCTTACGAAGTTACACAAGACATAAGAAAACACGTGTCGGAAAGAATATCCATTATTTGTATTCCAGTCCACACAGTTACATTAAATGTCAAAATTACGATCACCAGTGTCGACGCAAGACGAAGGCGTCACAAGAGACTTCATCGTGTTTGCTCCAAGACGCCAACATTGAGACTAATATCCGCGGCTGCTCAGTAATTCTGTCGGTGAGAATCTTTTCAGTCTCAATAGATGTTTCATAAACGAGTGTTTTCATGTAGCTCCATATGAAGAACTCTGCCGGTGTGAGATCGGGCGACCTGGGAGGCCATGGTACAGGTTCACCTCGTCCAATCCAACAACAATCGTAGGTAATGTCCAGATGATTTCGTACCTGCTGAACAGAATGAGGAGCAGCCCCATCGTGAACAAACCACACATAATTTCTGAGTGCAAAGAACGCATCTTCCATTACTTCTGATATGTCCCTTGGAAATGGAAAGTACCTTTATGTAGTTAAGTTACGTTTTATAATCCGGAAATGCACGGTCAGGATGAAGTTCACGGTAAATAAATTCAGCTTCTCCCAAGCAGTTCCGTAGGCGAAGTGACTGTCCGTATGGGCTATTTCATATGAAATCGATCTGTAAAAAAACCTCGCATTTTTTATACTCTAATTTTTTCCCTATTTATACAAGGCGCTGAGGAGAGTGCATTTTCAAAAATATACTATCGAAAGTCAAACGGTTTTCGTATTGTTGAGCGACAAATTTAGCGTATTTTATAAAAACAAGCCTCTTTCAGCGCTCAGAACTCTGGAACCATTTACTGCAGAACATTGAACGGGAGCTCATTTTGAAGCTGACATTTCGTAGGTTATGTTAAGAAGAAATCCTTATTTTTATTGTATACAGAGAGACAGATAATCTGATTTTACATGCTTTTAGGCTTTTTGCTTATTTGTAAAAATGCAAAAAAATATCGAGAAAAAACCTTGCATTATTAAGAGGGATTCGGCATTGTTTGCTTAGTGGTATGGCAATAAGTTTCGAGGGTATTAAATATATTATTTTCACACGCCTGGACGCAGTACCGCACGCACTGGCCGAGAGCTGAAGATAAGCGAGCGTTGGGCGTCATTTTACTCCTGTGTTTATGAAAACCTGTGATAAAGCTAGCACAGCCATGCACTGCTAGACGACAAATCACGTGTTTATGTCTCCTGGCCTTGCTTACCTCGGCTAGCTCCCGCCTCACAGTCAGCTGGTTAGTTCACGCACGTACTATTTATTTTCTTTATTTGATGTTTTCAATACTTTCTTATCAACATACCATCAGTAAAAAAATATGTTTATTTGTACGTTCAATGCGGAATCTAACTACATATTTTTATAATATTTTTTCCTAGGCAAAGGCGTCTTAATGAGGAAAAATCTCAATTTCTCCATTTCCATAAAAAGTAAGAAAATCTGTTTATATGCCAATATAAACTTTAATTTCTCAGCACCAAAATAAACCATGATTTTGATCATTGGGTGAAAGGGTTTCGGAGCTACAACAGTTTAAAGTTGCTAATTTTATGAAAATACGATAAATTTAAATATTTTTAATTTAAACACTATGAAGTTCTGATGCCTCAAACTTTGCACAAAGCATTGTATCACAGTTCTCTACGTACAAAAAAAGTTTCATTGTATTTAGAAATTGTAAGGTCAATTTTCTCTATATTTCGGTCGATTTGAGATGGAATAGCTTGTATATTATTCAACTGAGGTGTACGCTACATTCTACACAATTGACTAGCAAAGCTTGGTGTGCCACGCTGAACACTGTGACGTAGGAGTCACCAAGGACTAACTGGTTTCCTAATGCAATACTAGAAACCGCTTAATAGTTTAGCGCGCCATTTCTTTTAATGTACTTTTAACTTAATTCTGTAACTTCGTAGGAACGCACTTCCGAATTATACAGTACTTGAAAGATTTGTTTAGTTTGAAGTCCTCTTCAACTCTACCAAGTTTGTGGAGTGGGTTCATAGACACCCTGTATTTCATGTTTATCATTCATACTGCCCGCACAAAGCAAGTAACGCCTTAACACGGCAAGCGGAAGACTGAAGAGGCTGCGTAACTTCTGGCCGGCCTCGTCACAACAAACAATTGCCAGCGTATATGCGCAGAATGAGTGACGTCCAGCACACACCAGTCTTTCATTCAGGAACCTGTTCATGCTCTCGTCTTTGTTTGTGTATAGTTGTCGTTAATTAGTTTTCCTGCGCAAATGTTTCTTCCTAAGCATCACGCTGTACAATGATGGTTCAGGTTTGACGACTAGTTGCAACACTTACAGGCAACTGCAAGCTTGTATGAATCTAATTGATTTGATATAAATTTAATGGTACGTACCTACATGTAGTCTGATGACGAAAAAATTGGTGGTGAAAGAGTTTTTATCGCACTACTTATTTACGCGTAGTAACTTTCGAGGAATATCACTTTTGTTGACGTCATACAAAATTTTGTCCAATATCCTTTTGAGAAGATTAACTCCATATGTAGATGAAATTATTGGGGATCATCAGTGTGGTTCTAGGCGTAATAGATAAGCTATTGACCAGATATTTTGTATTCGATAGATAATGGAGGAAAAAATGGGACTATAAGGGTACAGTGCATCAGTTATTCATAGATTTCAAAAAAGCATATGACTCGGTTAAGAGAGAAGTTTTATATGATATTCTTTTTGAATTTGGTATTCCCAAGAAACTAGTTCGATTAATTAAAATGTGTCTCAGTGAAACGTACAGCAGAGAGGTCAGTTTCTGTCAGATGCGTTTCCAATTCACTGTGGACTAAAGCAAGGAGATGCACTATCACCTTTACTTTTTAACTTTGCTCTAGAATATGCCATTAGAAGAGTCCAGGATAACAGAGAGGGTTTGGAATTGAACGGGTTACATCAGCTGCTTGTCTATGAGGATGACGTGAATATGTTAGGAGAAAATCCACAAACGATTAGGGAAAACACGGGAATTTTACTGGAAGCAAGTAAAGAGATAGGTTTGGAAGTAAATCCCGAAAAGACTAAGTATATGATTATGTCTCGTGACGAGAATATTGTACGAAATGGAAATATAAAAATTGGAAATTTATCTTTTGAAGAGGTGGAGAAGTTCAAATATCTTGGAGCAACAGTAACATATAAATGACACTCGGGAGGAAATTAAACACAGAATAAATATGGGAAATGCCTATTATTATTCGGTTGAGAAGCTTTTGTCATCTAGTCTGCTGTCAAAAAATCTGAAAGTTACAATTTATAAAACAGTTATATTACTGGTTGTTTTTTATGGTTGTGAAACTTGGACTCTCACTTTGAGAGAGGAACATAGGTTAAGGGTGTTTGAGAATAAGGTGCTTAGGAAAATATTTGGGGCTAAGAGGGATGAAGTTACAGGAGAATGAAGAAAGTTTCACAACACAGAACTGCACGCATTGTATTCTTCACCTGACATAATTGGGAACATTAAATCCAGACGTTTGAGATGGGCAGGGCATGTAGCACGTATGGGCGAATCCAGAAATGCATATAGAATGTTAGTTGGGAGACCGGAGGGAAAGAGACCTTTAGGGAGGCCGAGACGTAGATGGGAAGATAATATTAAAATGGATTTGAGGGAGGTGGGATATGACGATAGAGAATGGTTTATTCTTGCTCAGGATAGGGATCAATGACGGACTTATGTGAGGGCGGCAATGAACCTCCAGGTTCCTTAAAAACCAGTAAGTAAGTATTTGTCTGAAGTTTGAAACCACAACCCATGATTGGCGAAAATTTAATTATTACCATAGCACTGTAAACAGGATGGTTAGCAGCATTCCTTTTGTTAGCTATTATTTAAATTTTATAGAGTAACAATTTTCATATCATTGCATAGACATTTACAAATTTATCTCATACAATATTTGGACCAAGCAAATTAAAATGTTGTATACAGGCCCGCAATATTTTTAATTCGCTGTCCTCATATGAGGATACTGACCGTTTAACTCTGCGGTCACTCATTCTTTATATTAACTAATCACACATCAACTGACCAGATTACCTCCACTTCGCATATGCAACTGCAAACAAACTAACGTAAACAGTTCAAGAGTGAGCATTGTTAATGATTGCTCAGTGAAGTCGAAAAAAAATTGAAGTCTAGAGAAACACAAATCATCAAAGAGAATGCTTTTACGATAGAAGCTCCTAGAATTCCCAGGGATGAATTTTGAGGTAAAAAAAAAATTTCTCCTTCTTGAAACTGAAGTGAAAAATGTAAATAACTTTAACTATGCACCTCTTAGCTTTTCGTGTGGAGTGTTTCTTCTCCGCTTACAAACTGATATTAACGGACAAATACACAGTTCGACAGTGCACATTTAAAATTGATTGCTACGTACTGCAAAGGAAATTATGAATGGTAATGTTGTATTTTTTTAATTGATTAATTTTTATCAATAGAATCTCACTAGAGGTTTTGATTTATCTAGAGAAAATCAAAACTCGAGTGGGATTTAATTGACTATTACAGGATTAGAAGAAAGTATATAAAGATTAGAAGTAACGAAGTACTCCAATACAATAAAATATTAATTGACTTACGAATACAACTGTCTTCAAATGTATTATTGTACCACCTCTAAATTACAAATATTACGCTAGATGGCAGTAGTGTGTTATGATTAGCTGTTTTCTTGTTATCAGGTGTGCCAACTATGGAATCTTCATTGAACTCTGTGGACGGTTACTAGTCAAGAAGGCTTTGTTGATTCAGTTTCATTTTTGTTAAAACAGTTGTATTGCACTTCAATTATCCGGATCCCAGTAATCAACGTCACCTGACAGATGATTTTCAATAAATCTTAGTATTAAACAATCTCTGATACGTGACTATCCATAATATCATATAACAGAAGCTATAACATAACCTAAATAATATTAACAAGTGTTAGAAAAGTTTTAATTAAGGATGATGGAATAAACAAGAAAACTTTTTAATTAACGATGATGAAATAAAAAATAAACATTAATAATTTTAAAAGAAACAATTATTGAAAGTACAATTTTCAAATTTGAATGTTTTAGTGGTTGGTGGTTCAGTTGATGTTACATTAGACGTGTGCGTAAAAGAAGTGGAACTCGTTGATATATATGGTGTATTCCTCAACTTATTCAGGATTTCCGAATGGTGCCCTTCATTTATTTGTAAATAGGGTTTCAGGGAAGATGCATAGCTATGACCAGTGATCTTTATTAATTCTTGTTCTTGAATGCCAATGCGAGTCATATTTGAAACTGCTGTGCATCGATTGGAGTGGTTTGCAATTTTCTGTTTTTTTTTTTTTTTTTTTTTTAACGTCCAGACCAGTGCAGTTTAAATGTTGGCAAAGAAACAAATGCTAGGGTAGTGATAAAAATAAACAAATGCTAGGGACGCGATAAAATTAAACAAATGCTAGGGACGCGATACAATTAAACAAAAGCTAGGGACGCGATAAAATTGTGCGATAAGCAGCCATGATTGGTTGAAAGACGTCCTTTCGTACCGTTTTATTGGTCAAAAGTAGTATGACGTAGTAAAAGTGTAATAGAAAAAAAAAAAAGAAAAGAAAAGAAAAGAAAATTATTTTGCTACTTTAAGTGCCTATTTTATTATTTCACAATATTACTTTGGAAGACTAAACATAGGCTACATTTTTTTAGTGCCCTAAAATTCCATACCTAGTTATCACTCAGCAGAGTACATCCTTCACTTCGCACAGTCTTGTTTTGCGTTGCTTTAGCTTCTATTTTTATTTCGATCCCATTTTACCTGTCAGTTGAGTATCAAGGGCAATCCAGCGTCATCAGTACCGTATCAGTTTTTTCTATATCGAGTGATTCTCCGTGTTGCCACGTGACGTCTAGTTTCGACATTCATTCACAAGGTGAAGCAAATGCGTACGAAACTGGCTTCAACGTTGAACAACAGTTCGGAGAAGAGAACTGGCGAAATAATAGGGTACACGCTGCCAGCAAGACGAAATGGAGCATGGCGACGAATAGAGGCTGAGCTTGTTTGATTAAGCGACGAGCATAGCGTGCGAGATTAATATCATCTCCAGTTACGTCGCAAACAACGGAACATCGGTCGGATTTTAATGCCAACACAAAGTTTATAAATAGCTGTTTGTTCTTCTGGCCAACGGCGGCGTGGAGGGGTACGGCCATTACCTGGTTGGGTTTCTTTTCTAGATTTTTTACCAACTTACTGTGAGACAAATATCAGGTAATTCCATGGAAAATTTTCTCACTACCACCACCGACGCGAGACAAGCTGAGATGATATAGCTTCATTAGATGACAGATTAAAATTTTGAAAATTCATGCGGAAGTAATGTGCGTAACAAGTCCGAAGTATTTTAATGGGACAAAAACGCAAAAGTGAGCGGACATGATTTGAGAATTATCTTCTGTACCCGTTACTTGGATGTACAGGGACATCATTTTATTTTTACTAACATTTTTAATATTAACTTGGCTATATCTTTGGATTAAAGGTCTAGAACCAGAAACACCGGTTGCTACCCCTTCCAAGACTGGAGTTCGATGATACTGGCGTAAAATACAAATCACTTTACTAGGTATAGGAGGGAAGAAAAGTAGTTCATCCATTTATGTAAACTAGGAAATATCGCAATTTTGAGTTTGATCATTTTCATTAGGTTTTTGTTTAATAAACATACAGTACAGTATTAACACTTAGTGTTTTTACTCACGAACTGAGCTATCCATGCGGACGTATTCATTATGCAGTGTATATTATACTGTCTACAGCACATTAGCGTACAATACAGAGAATGAAGTTAAATTGAAAAAAATAATCATAATATGGATATTTAAACGCATTTTTGAAAATGGTGGCCGTTCATTTCGATACAGGCTTCAGTTCTTTTGTGCATATTATCGCACTATAGATTACTGTACCTAATTCCAATTACCAGTTTCGTCCTTCGTACTAGTAACTTGTGTTGAAATAATTCTGTACCTACTCTATGAAAGAGTACCTTACGTTCTGTATATTGAATCTTCACTTCTGCCCCGATCCGAAAAGATAAAATTACTCAGGAATTCTATCTACTCTCCGTTCAAGTGGTATTGTCGCAGGGTCGTAGAAGGGGGGGGGGGGTCACGTAACAGTTAATTAATTAACGAGGCCCTTTTATTTAAGTTATTTTAAATAGTTGTATAATATTACGTAGACGTCCAATTCCTAACACAATCAGGTGGGGGAAATCGGGATGCGATGTAGGCAAACGGACGACAGTAGCTGTGCGAAAATACGATTCAATATTGAAAGCTCTTTCGTCACTGGAAAACGCGAACATATTTCTGGAACGTACTATACTCACTAACTCAGTACTGCATACGCGACCTCGGTTCTGTGAGGAGAACGGTTGGAAGTTTACTAGTAGAGGGGGTGGGAGTGAAGTACATTCAGAAACTAAGGTACAATAAAAATTGAAGTAAAAATAAAATGATGTCCCTGTACAACGTCTCGTTTTGTCCTCATTGCACATTGTACGCACAGGCGTTCGAAGATACCCAGTGACAATCAGAAAACCCGGTACATCTTCGCTGTGCTGGACATCTTGTATGGATTGAGACCGAAATGTCGGTTGCTGTAGTATCCATCATACTTTGCTAGCCGTTGCTTATATGCCCATCCCCACTTGCACTGCATAGGCCTATGCTTCGTCGCAGTAAATTTTCTCTCTTCTCTCTTCATTTTTCCAATTTAACTTGTCGACTGCTGACTGTTGCTTAATTGAGAATTTATCTCTAAAGCAAGTTAAAGAATTAGAACACATTCTTAAAATAATATGATTCTGCATCTCTAAAATACTTAAATGCATAAAATAATAGAGTCCAAAGAGTGACATAAAATTGCATTATTTATTTATTTACTGAACCACCCACTTATTTATTTAATTATTCATTCATTTATTCAGTTATTTAACTATTTATTTATTTCAATATTTATTCATTTACTTATTCAGCTATTTTTTTATTTATTTAATTATCTATTCAATCAATTGATTACCTATTTATTTATTCATTTATTCAGTTATTTACCTACCTATTTATTTATTCATTTATTTACTTAATTACCTATTAATTTAATTATTTATTTATTCATTCATTCAATTAGTTACCTATTTACTTAATTATTCATTTATTTACATATATATTTAATTATTTATTCATTCATTTATTCATTCAATTAGTTACCTATTTATTTATTCATTCATTTAGTTAATTACCTATTAATTTAATTATTTATTTAGTCATTTACTCCGTTATTTATCTATCCATTTATTTACCTAGTTAATTATTTATTCATTCATTTATTCAGTTATTTACCTACCTATTTATTTATTCATTCATTTATTCAGTTATTTATATATTTATTTATTTAATTATTTATCCATTCAATTATTTACCTATTTATTTAATTATTTATTCATCCACTTATTCAGTTATTTACCTACCTACCTATTTATTTATTAATTTATTTAGTTAATTACCTATTAATTTAATTATTTAGTCAGTTATTTACCTATCCATTCATTCATTCATTCATTCAATTATTTACCTATTTATGTAATTACTTATTCATTTATTCAGTTATTTACATATTTATTTATTTATTCATTCATTTATTCAATTACTTACCTATTTATTTATTCAGTTATTTTACTTATTTATTTATTTATTTATTTATTTATCGAATGATTTATTCATTAACATATTTGTTTGTTTATTTATTTAAGCAATTATTCATTCATTTATTCAGTTATTTACCTATTTATATACTTAAGTATTTATTCATTCATTTATTCAGTTATTTAGCTATTTATTATTTATTCATTCATTTACTCAGTTATTTACCTATTTATTTAGTTATTTATTCATTCGTTTATTCAGTTACTTACCTAATTATTTAATTATTTATTCATTCATTTGTTCAGTTATTAGCTATTTATTTATTCTTTTATTTATTCACTTATTTACCTATTTATTTATTTATTTACTTATTTTTCTATTTATTCATTACTAAACTACTCTACATTTTGTACATACAGTTTAAGGGATAATACTAACTTGAGGAGTTCGATTGGCAAGAAAAGGTTGGGGGTGTGCAATATGCCGTATGCATCTATTATTTTACCTGTCGTTATACCAGCGAAATCGCGGTCAAGGCGTAATGGTGCAGAATCGAAAGTCTCACAGTCAATCCCCAATGGTGTGATGGTCTAATCTTTCCGACAGCACTATGGCCCTGGGGTCTGTCGTCAGAAATGAGTACCAGGAACATTTTCTTGGGGATAAAGGTGGAGGGCACGTAGGACTGACATCCCTACTGCCATTAATGCCGACTGTACAGGTGAAGGCCTTAACCTTCCGCCACTCTCCGGGCTGATTTGGTCTGTAATGGGGTTGAAATCTTTACCTTATGACCTCATTAACTATGCACGATTTCAACGAAGAAGTTAGTTATTGATGCATTGCAGCTGGGGTGCCCCACCACTGCCACTTCCTCTGGTTCGTGATTATTTCCTTTCATATTTTTGGCCAACTCTTCCCCACAAGATACGACTGCGACCAGACATTCCCGCGATGAATGGCAGTTAACAATAGAAATGACATTTCTGTCCGAAAGACAGAATTAGGCAGTATGAAGCTTCATGCAATTGTCAAAATTCGTGTCTAATTTCTGATTGTCCAAGCGGTTATTTTTCCTATATAATATAGCTGCTACTCTCTAACAAAACTGACCTATACAAGTATGGGACTAAGAAATAAGTATGCAAAAGTCGACCAAGCATCAACTTGTGCGTTGTAACACTCACCCGAATTCTTCTCATGGCCGCCACGATCTCCACCCGACTCGTGGGCCGAGGCACGTCCAGAGTGCCGATGTACTGAAACAGACAGACCCCGGCATCAGCCAAATGTCAACAGATAAAACGTATCAAGTGACGTCACTTCCACTCTGATAAAAAGACCAACTGAAACGAAAAGTGTGGCATCAACACTGGACAGGTCACCAAGACTAACAACCTACGGTGTTACATTAGCGACTCTACTTTGGATATGAGAACAATGCGAATTGAAACTTTCTAACTCTAACAGTTTCTCCAATAGTTAGAAGTTCTTCCAATGTGTGTACCCAGGCATTATGAAACTATTATAGATTTATTAATTTGTCGTACAGAATAATATATGTAATATTGACAATTAATATTTGAGGAGAAAAATTCGCTCCGGCGCCGGGGATCGAACCCGGGTCCTTGGTTCTACGTACCAAGCGCTCTGACCACTGAGCTAGGCCGAATTCAATCCACAGTACCGGACCGAACCTTCCTTCTTCAATGTTTTCCTTTGTGGCCTGACTCCAAGTTAGGCATATAGGTTGAGGTGTATGTCCAATGTCAACACTGCCATTATACTAGGAGCGCACTCAGTTGAGTGACTTGTTTGGCCGGGATTCCGCAGTTAAGTGTACACTGCGGCTATGAGAATATTATAGATTTATTAAGTCACTGTGAACTGTTACTAGTCAAGAAGACTTTGTTGATTCAGTTTCATTTTTATTAAAACATTTGCATTCCACTTCAATCATCCGGATCCCAGTAATCAACGTCATTTGACAGATGATTTTCAATAAATCTTAGTATTAAACAATCTCTGATACGTGACTATCCACAATGTCATAAAGCAGAAGCTGTAACATAACCTAAATAATATAAACGAGTGTTAGAAAAATTTTAATTAGGGATGATGAAATAAACAATAAAAGTTTTAATTAACGATAATGAAATAAAAAATAAACATGAATAATTTTAACAGAAACAATTATTGAAAGTACAATTTTGAAATTTCAATGTTTTAGTGTTTGGTGGTTCAGTTGATGTTATATTGGACGTGTGCGTAAAAGAAGTGAACTCGGTGATGTACATGGTGTATCCCTCAACTTATTCAGGATTTCCGAATGATGCTCTTTATTTATTTGTAAAATAGGGTTTCAGGAAAGATGCATAGTTATGATCAGTGATCTTTATTAATTCTTGTTCTTGAATGCCAATGCGAGTCATATTTGAAAGTGCTGTGCACCGACTGGAGTGGTTTGCAATTTTCTGTTTTTTGACGTCCAGACCAGTGCAGTTTGAAATGTTGGCAAACAAAGAAACAAATGCTAGGGACGCGATAAAATTGTGCGATAAGGAGCCATGATTGGTTGAAATACGTCCTCTCTTACCGTTTTATTGGTCAAAAGTAGTATGACGTAGTAAAAGTGTAATAGTCATAATAATCCAAGTACTGAAGCAACACTAGAAAGATATACTAATTCATCAAATGTCTAGCAATTCCATCACGACCTGGCCGGGATCGAACTCGAGCCGCGTGGATGGAAGACCAGCACGCTAGCACCTGACTCACAGATGCGGCCATATTTCGCTCTTGGATACTGAATTTGCGAGATCCTGTTAAGCATTAATATCGACACGCTTGCCTTCCACTCGGAGACGCTACCGATGTTGAGACTGACGGGCTAATGGCAGGCACTGCATTAATGCAGAGAGTGACGTCTTCTGGGATTTCCATTGTGCTCGAGCTAACGAAGTTAGAGTCACGCCTTCGATCTTAAGTACAGAGAGACCCTTCTTAGTTGGGAAGTAGTAGACACACCAAAATATGAAAACTGAACTACTACTGCCAGCGAACCCGTGTTCGATTCCCGGCGGAGATTTATCTCTCTCCAAAGGAACCGGAGTGAGCACAAGTCCATAGTGGCCATGCAGACTGGTTCGTGCTTCAACCGCCAAACTGTCACTGAAGTAATCTTATTTACTTCTACTGGTAAGTAAAAAACATGGCTGCTTTAGTATTTGTGTATGGAGTTTTTTAAAACATAGGTATACTTATTTCCTAGAATATTATTTTATGTTTTTTGCGTATTTGATTTCTAGATCATATTCGACCACATGTCTAACTTTTTATTTTCAGATTCTTAAAAATATCCTTTCATGTTTAGCAGTTTTCTATAAACAGGGCGTATCCAATTGACTTGTTTCAAGTCTGCTACATCAGTGAAGTAGGAAGAAGTTTTCAATATATAAATCTTTGTAGGTTGGCAACAGATAATCGCTTCCACTTGAAAACCTCCATCGCTGTTCAAACATTCGCAACTGTTGTAGCATTTTGGAAACTTTCATATAATATGTAAATGCATCAAAAGCTAATCTTTATTTAATTCTTCAATATCTGTGTGGGTAAAGATTCACAAGAAATGTTCGTTCTTTAAAAATGGAAACATATTGTAAATTTATTTCAACTCAACAATAGGATTTTATTCTTCCAACAATAATTCCTTTCTACAATTCGCCTTAAACGCTCTCGTCAACAATTGGATTTTCACTCAACACAATATTCGTTATACCACTCCACCGACGACAATGACAATTTACTTGGACTATTACGAACAACAATGAACTGTTAATCTTAACTAATATTTACAAAGCACTATTTACAAATCAGAACTATTAGTTCTCAGTTCACAGTTCTTCTAGCTCAGTCACTCGAGTTCACAGTATCTCGAACCACAGACCTTCAGAGACAGTTCACTGTACTCGAACTCAGGTCCCTCCAACTGCGGTCCACTGCACTCGAACTCAGGTCCCTCCAACTGCGGTCCACTGCACTCGAACTCAGGCCTTCGGATGCTGACGCAGTTGCGGACGCACACTCGAGTCGAACTCCGGTACACAAGACTGGCTTGCTTGCTCTGGCTTTCTCACTGACTGGCTGACTAATCAACTGAAAACTGCTCGAGTTCGCTGGCGTTTCTTCTTTTATAGCGAAATCATAGTTGCGAGAAATTTCTACAGGTGTGCAGAGAATTATCTGGATATCTCCACTTCGACGGACTTCTGGAAGAGTCGGGAGAGTCCGTCCCCCCCTACTCCGTAAGCAGCAGTTGCGCGGGCACTCTCTCCCCACTCTCTCGCCGCGTTGGCCCTTTCCCCTCTCCACCGCGCGCCGCCCCTCAGTGCCTCGTGAAGCCCGCGCGATATGCTCTCTCGCGGGACGCTGGTCGTGAGTTCGAATCTCACGTCGCTGTCACAATATTTATGAAAATTCCAATTTAACACAGCATCATAATTATTTTATTAATTAGTAGGGCCTACTCTATTTAAAATGTCTGTAAATATAAAAAATTGCCACGGGGAACTTGGGCTATAAGGATAGACTTGGTAAAGACATTTCTTCCAAACATTAATTTGTTACCTAATAATATACAGGGTGTTTCAGAATGAGAAATAAATATTTTAGGAGGTGGTAGTATAGACTATTCTCAATAAACCGACACAGACTCATTTGGGTGGAAACTATCTAACTCCTAAGAGGAGGTAATATAAATTAAAGTTTCACATTGAATAAAAATGGACTGTAGGACACCCGGTAACTTTTTATTTTTGAGCAGGATAAATCTTTCCCCGTACCGAGTATGGATCCGTGGTGAAACAAGAAATAACTACTGTAACATACTGCGTCACAGCCAAATGCTACTGTTCACAATTGGTGCAGTCAGGCCATGAACCAACGTAACTTGTGACGCCACCACTCCTCGTTACGGGCATGAGGACCCAGAAGTTGCGTATAAAATTAGCCGTGCCGCGCGGCCTCTCTCAGTAATATTTCGGCATCGAGAGCGGCTACAGAACTGTGTGGCCACTCGTTTAATATTTCAGAACTCAGTGATAATGGTGGACACATATGATACAGTGAGTGAACCATGGTGAAATGGAAAGTCGCTTCACATGAATAGAAAATATATTGCGTGCCCTTCATTGATTATTCTCTGATCACATAGTAACAGATTGGCCATCCCCATGTTAAAAACGGTAAGATGTGGAAGAAAAGAACCACCAGGATCGCCACCGTCGATAGACTGAAGTACAGTTGCTCCATGCAATTCAAATGAGAGTTATAACATGACTTCTTATGCAGTAGCTAGATGGCAGCATAGTGAAATTGATAAAAGTTGTAGCCGTCAAAGCCTATAAGGCTGAGCAATGTGTTATAATGTGATCTGAATCACGTGGCGGCAGCTCATTTTAAACTGCAGATTTTTTCTCCTCGAAATTTACAAATAAATAAGTCTGAATTCTTTATCTTTTTTTCGCATATTAAGCTAGAAAACTGAACTATAAACTTTATGAGTTTATTTCGTATACAGTACATAAGTTTCATTTATTTATCGCTTAAAATTCAGTTAAGTAAAATTTTACCCCTCTCATTGGTTATTTAATTTTTTTTAAGGAAACCGTTTAATAATACAATTATTCATTTACTTTTATTACGTATTACCGTAGAAGAGGGTAAAGTCGATCAAAATTTTGCAATTTTTTAATGATATTGAGGTTATGCAATGGAGCGAAATTCTTCAGAAAATAGCATTTTGTCGTCATATCCTTCACTTATGAAGACATGTTACAAGAATTGAATTACAACCTATAAAAAACTGCTTTTTTTATTTGACTTGTGATCGAAGTTACCTGCTTAAATAGGGTAAAGTCGATCGCATTGAATTTTTAGTTTAAGATCGATTTTAAAATATTGCGCAGTAAAGTCGATCATTGTTTATGTTTTTTAAAAAACAAATTAAGTGTATTACATATATTTTATTTGTTACAAGGGGTGTAAAACAATAATAATCTTCAATATATGTCTATAGCATTATATAGTGTACCTTTTGTTACTGTGATCATACTATTCGATACAATTAGGCCTATACGTCTCCACTGTAAAATCGTGACCATGATTGCCAACTTATAAAACATAAAAACACATTTTATTACTTCACATACCAACAAACAAAGATTTAAGAATTCAACATTACATTGAAATACCACACTTCAATTATAATCTAAAATGCAATTCAACATTGCTTAGGTTTATATCAGATGTTATTTGAAATCTTCCCCTCCCCATGTCACTTTAGAAACTACGTTATTCCCATAGTCAGGTACAGAGGGGTGTACAAAATATGTTCCTTTGGCAGTGCTTCTCTTACGCAAGAAATTCACCATAATTTCGTCTTCCTCTTTCCCCACTATCCCATCAATATAAGCTATACTATGACACTTTTCTGTTTGTAAGTGTTAGTTGGAGGTATTTCGGTGAACAAGTTATTCTTCCTGCTGGTCCTATCTGTTTCGAGTAGATCGATGGCATGATAGACTTAACCCTACAAAGATACAAGTTTTCTTAAAATAATAAGTTTCAATACTAACATTTACGAACTGCAAAACTATTATTTCAGGATACAATCTCAACGAAAAGTACTTACGTATACTTCCTGTCTCCTTTCACTGCTGACTATAATTTAGAGTTTGTAAGACTTTGTTTTCGTTTAAGAGAAAAAGTTGAAAATAACAATTTTCACTTCAACGGTAATTACACAGTGTTCCCATTGTTGGCATTCGCAGGCTTTTTGTTGTCCCTCTCGCTTACATTTGCAATGTAAGGCAATGAAGTCAGCATAACAAAATTTTAACAAGTAACTGAGAAAATATATAATTTTCAATAAAAATCGCAAATGATCGATTATACACCCACTGATTGACTTTACCCACTTCTACGGTACATTAATAGTTGGAAGATAGATTAACCTTATGTTTTCACAGGAAAGAAGTAAATATATTTATAATTTACATATCCATTATACACATTTTAAAATATTAATTCGCATTTTTAGTGCCTTTTGCCTGCTTATTTTTAACGGTTTAAATGCCTACATGTGCGAACTGTACTCATCACAACGCCACATACACTTCTGCTGTCGTTACTCGAACTATCGGAATGCGATTGTCATTCGTTCGGTTAGTGTTGGAGTGCGCATCGCATGTTAAATAAATTTTGCCTTGCATCCAATCAAAGCCTATAATTAAACACGGCAGATAAACGATATTTGCTGACTGCATTTTGTTCCGGTGGTTTAACGTCAGCTTTGAATTCAACAGGCGCAATTCCGTATCGAATAATTTCTAGCACAGATGTTAATGAAAGGCCGAGCGCGAACAGTTGAAGGTCGGGCTGCGCTTGTGGGCTCTACAAACACGGGACTCAGTTCTGGCGTTCGATAATTGTTTAATTACGAGGGGAATATAGCGGGAAGCCTACATTTACAAAAACAATTAAGAAGTGCACAAATCAGTAACAAACCAACTTGTAAGAAAAACAGATGATTAAAACAACTCAAATGATATATTGAACGAAGATAAACTATAAAAGAAAAGAGAATAAAGGATGCTGTCTTGATGGGAAGAGCACAAAGAATGCCGGGAAACATAATGCACGCCTCGTCTAGCAAGTTTATTCTGGTTAGTTGAACTCGTTCTAAGATAAAGCTGGATCCTCTATGACCTCCTCTTCTTTCCTTGGTACACTGTTAAGTTATGCAATGTCTCTAATGTTCTCCAATTATGCCACAACTGGGGTTATATTAATTATTGTAGGCATCTTTAAACATTCATTTTTTTTTTGTATCTGAAGACGTCGAATCTTGGCAAAATGTAATCCTCTTTGGCCTTATTTCCGTAATGTTTATGGATACCTTGGAAGTTTTTAAGTTTTAGGACCAATTTAAATAATATATTTAGGCTGTAACATGGTCAGCCAAATATAATTTATAAAAGTTACATTACCGGTTGTTCTATATGGTTGTGAAACTTGGACTCTCACTTTGAGAGAGGAACATAGGTTAAGGGTGTTTGAGAATAAGGTGCTTAGGAAAATATTTGGGACTAAAAGGGATGAAGTTACAGGAAAATGGAGAAAGTTACACAACACAGAACTGCACGCATTGTATTCTTCACCTGACATAATTAGGAACATTAAATCCACAGGTTTGAGATGGACAGGGCACGTTGCACGTATGGGCGAATCTAGAAATGCATTTAGAGTGTTAGTTGGGAGGCCGGAGGGAAAAAGACCTTTGGGGAGGCCGAGACGTAAATGGGAGGATGATATTAAAATGGATTTGAGGGAGGTAGGATATGATGATAGAGAATGGATTAATCTTGCTCAGGATAGGGACCTATGGCGAGCTTATGTGAGGGCGGCAATGAACCTCCGGGTTCCTTAAAAGCCAGTAAGGCTGTAACATGGTATGGATATCATCAAGTCATCAAGATTTAATTGAAAACTTGCAAAATATTCAAATGATTTGTAGTACCTCAACAATTCTGAATTTGTATGTATGTATGTATGTATGTATGTATGTATGTATGTATGTATGTATGTATGTATGTATGTATGTATGTATGTATGTATGTATGTATGTATGTATTTATTAACACTACAATTGGGTATACACCCGGTGGCAGTGATATATAATATACAATAATACCATTAATACTACCAATAATTAATAATACCAATAATTTATAAAGGTAAGTAGTGAAACAATGCCTAAAAAAAGTCGTTTCATCATCTGATGTAAGATTCCGAGATCTGAACAAGAGACGTCAGCAGTGTAGGGAATCGGAACAAACCTAAACAATACGACTGGAAGATGCACCAACGCTTCTTAACTGTGGATACAGAAGCAATAGCCAACAGGGTTTAGAGATATTCCGTGGTGAAAAGGACTGCTGCGGCACGGAACAGCTCAACTGGTGTCCATCATCTTGTTAATTTTTACACAGGTTTCACTGCTTCTGGATCCGACACGCACAAACAAGCCTACTTTCAACATGAACATAACGTTGGAACCATTACACTGTGACCATTCACAATACTAGACTTCATCATTTCTTATTAAGTATTGAAAATGCTCGATTTAAAATAATATTGCCCTTTTACTCGTCAATTTTCATTTTTACATTTAACATCGTGTATATTTGACATTTGTCTGCATTCTTTGTTTCTCAGGTTTTTTTTTTTTTAAGTTTTATTGCATAAGTAACTATAATTTTGTACTGTGCATTGTCACTTTTATAGCACAAGTAACTATAATTTTGTACTGTCCATTGTCACTTTTATAGCACAAGTAACTATAATTTTGTACTGTCCATTGTCACTTTTATAGCACAAGTAACTATAATTTTGTACTGTCCATTGTCACTTTTATAGCACAAGTAACTATAATTTTCTACTGTCCATTGTCACTTTTATAGCACAAGTAACTATAATTTTGTACTGTCCATTGTCACTTTTATAGCACAAGTAACTATAATTTTGTACTGTCCATTGTCACTTTTATAGCACAAGTAACTATAATTTTGTACTGTGCATTGTCACTTTTATAGCACAAGTAACTATAATTTTGTATTGTGCATTGTCACTTTTATAGCACAAGTAACTATAATTTTGTACTGTCCATTGTCACTTTTATAGCACAAGTAACTATAATTTTGTACTGTCCATTGTCACTTTTATAGCACAAGTAACTATAATTTTGTACTGTGCATTGTCACTTTTATAGCACAAGTAACTATAATTTTGTACTGTGCATTGTCACTTTTATGGCACAAGTAACTATAATTTTCTACTGTCCATTGTCACTTTTATAGCACAAGTAACTATAATTTTCTACTGTCCATTGTCACTTTTATAGCACAAGTAACTATAATTTTGTACTGTCCATTGTCACTTTTATAGCACAAGTAACTATAATTTTGTACTGTCCATTGTCACTTTTATAGCACAAGTAACTATAATTTTGTACTGTCCATTGTCACTTTTATAGCACAAGTAACTATAATTTTGTACTGTCCATTGTCACTTTTATAGCACAAGTAACTATAATTTTGTACTGTCCATTGTCACTTTTATAGCACAAGTAACTATAATTTTGTACTGTCCATTGTCACTTTTATAGCACAAGTAACTATAATTTTGTACTGTCCATTGTCACTTTTATAGCACAAGTAACTATAATTTTGTACTGTCCATTGTCACTTTTATAGCACAAGTAACTATAATTTTGTACTGTCCATTGTCACTTTTATAGCACAAGTAACTATAATTTTGTACTGTGCATTGTCACTTTTATAGCACAAGTAACTATAATTTTGTACTGTGCATTGTCACTTTTATAGCACAAGTAACTATAATTTTGTACTGTCCATTGTCACTTTTATAGCACAAGTAACTATAATTTTGTACTGTCCATTGTCACTTTTATAGCACAAGTAACTATAATTTTGTACTGTCCATTGTCACTTTTATAGCACAAGTAACTATAATTTTGTACTGTCCATTGTCACTTTTATAGCACAAGTAACTATAATTTTGTACTGTCCATTGTCACTTTTATAGCACAAGTAACTATAATTTTCTACTGTCCATTGTCACTTTTATAGCACAAGTAACTATAATTTTGTACTGTCCATTGTCACTTTTATAGCACAAGTAACTATAATTTTGTACTGTCCATTGTCACTTTTATAGCACAAGTAACTATAATTTTGTACTGTCCATTGTCACTTTTATAGCACAAGTAACTATAATTTTGTACTGTCCATTGTCACTTTTATAGCACAAGTAACTATAATTTTGTACTGTGCATTGTCAATTTTATGAAAAATACGGATGCTGTCCCATAATGTCGGTTTTGAAGCAAAATTTTAGTCGTAGTGTGTTGCGACAAGAAATAATCTTATCGTCAAATTAAAAGGCCATTAGATTGACCATATCTTAGCGACGGTAGGTACCAGTTTCGAGGATAAAGGAGCAGCTAACATGTTTGTGTTGTTCATCGCTGGTGCCAGCAGGCGGCTATTTTCGTCGCCATTCATCTGGCCAGCCAGCGACTTATAACGGCCGCTCAATGAAGAACTGGAAAAGCCAGCGAGGACAGCTCCAGTCTTAGGGACTTGGTTGGCTTGTGGGAGTCCCTTCATTGCTTCCCGCCTTCATAATAATTGATCCTCATACTACGCAAATACCTATTTTACTTTCATTTCCGTCCAGGGTTGCCACTTTTCCTTTTTTATAATCAGGGACAAAATTTAGCGATTCTCTACCCATACATTCTAAGTCTTTTAAACCTTAATTACCAAGATTATACACTAGTTACATAAATTACCATTGTGGCTCGATTTATTGAAAACACAGAGTATGTAGCCTAACTTATTAATTTACTTCCAAGAAAATAATTTATTACGCCACGTAGAAAATCTTGCAAAATATTAGTTTTCTACACGAAATAATATATTTAACATGTAATTTATACAGCCAACCGCGATTGTTTTTGTAATGACATTTATATATATATATAAATATTTATTTATTTACTTATTTATTTATTTATTTATTTATTTATTTATTTATTTATTCTGGTGTAGTTAAGGCCATCAGGCTTTCTCTTCCACAACACCAGGAATACAAATATAATAATAGAAATAAACAGAAAAATACACTATATACAAAATAAAGCTACACAAAAAATAAAGAGAGCGAGGAAAAAACACTATAAACAAAGTAAACCACACAAAAATATACACAGGTTGCAGTCACACAAACTTTAAATGAGTGATTAAGTATCATAATTAATTGTATCCAAACTAATTAACTAACATAAACAAGAAACTTGGAATTTTAATGTAGATTAAAAAAAGAAAAAAAAAAATACAAATCAATACTTCTAGCAATATCTAAAAACATTAACTAAGATAAAATTTTCCAATTTAATTTTGAATTGTGATGAAGTCTGGCAGTCCCTGACGTCATAGGTAACGAATTCCAGAGGCGAGGTATTTCTACAGTATAGGAAGATGAGTATAAAAACGTTCTATGATGAGGGATAGAATGAAGTGCTCGATGTCGGTTTCGAAGAGTTGTAAGAAATTGAAAGCGCGATAACAGATAATTCGGAGTAGAAGTATGCATGATTCTAAATAGAAGAGACAGTGAATGTACTGTTCTTCGTTCCTTCAGACGCACCCGTGAAAGTAACTGGAGGGACATGTATCTGTCTTCATTTTTTGTTGAATTCAGCAGGCTGATGTTTAGCATCTACGAGTCAATGAAAACGTGCCAGTCGTCATGGTTACGAAGGACTTTCTGTTTCTTTCGCGGACGACTATCGACGACATTAACTTCGTCGGTTCCGGCACAACAGTTGACGATTGATATCCGAGGCCAAGGAGGAAGAGTTCAAACAATGTGATCTTCACGGTTTGTAGTGAGAGATCGCGATTTCGAATCTCGACCTTGATGTTATCTCCAGCGGGGAATGTGACGCCGGAAAGACCGAAGACGCAACCAGCGTGACGTTCAAGAAAGCATGCTTATTTATCCTTTGATTTGCAATCAGTGATGTAAAAGCTGTTTAATAAAGAACCTCTCCCAAACCCCTGGAAAATGATTTAATACTTCTTGGAAAACTTACTTTCCATTACTAGTCCTTTACAATTAGATATAAAATGAGCCACCCACCTTCTAAACTGAAACAGATCTTGATACAGACCCTGGTGATGCCTTACTTTGACTATTGCGACGTTTTGTATAGTGATCTTAGTGTTGAATTGTCATTGAGGCTTCAGCGTGTTCATAATGCTTGTGTTCGTTTCATTTTTAACAGCCGTCGCTATGATCATGTCTCCGAGTATTTCTTTCAATTATCTTGGCTTCGTTTACGGGAGAGACGTTCAGTTCATTCACTCTGTTTGCTGTATCAGATTTTAAATAATTCCACACTTATTTACCTAGTTCCTCGCTTCACACTTTTAGCATCCCACCACAACCGTGATACACGTTCGCAGCATAACCATGTTCTATCAATTCCACTCCATCAAACATCTCTCTACTCTGCTTCCTTCACAATACACACAGCTCGTTCCTGGCATTCCTTGTCACAAGAAATCAGGAGCAGTCGGAGTCTAAAATCTTTTAAGTACACTCTACTTAGAAATGTCTTTAATGAACAGAACTAGACTCTTGCGGAAGTTTCTAAATAGTCTTAAATTACCAAGTTGTTATTTTTTTTCTCCTCTCTCTTCTTCTTTTTTTTCTCTTTTCTTTTTTTTTATTATCTTTATATATTACTTAATCATTTGTGTTTGTGTGCCATTTAGTAGGACTTTGCTAATCAACATTTTATGTCTTGTCACCCATATGTATTCTCCAATTAGTATATTAACTGAATAATATATCTCAAGTAAATTAATCGTCCAATTTGTCTCGGGCATTTTAGATCTTATAAATTGTGTGTTTGTGTGTGTGTGTGTGTGTGTGTGTGTGTGTGTATTCCCCTTATGTTATGTAACTGATTTTGATTATGTGTAATTTTCTACTTTATTTTATATATTATGTAACTGATCTTGTCTATTGTAATTTCCTACTATATTTTATGTAATTCCTAAGTTATTCTCTTTTGTGTTGCTTTGTAATCAAATTTTGTATCTCATGTATTTGTATTATTGAAACCTGGTTGAGTAGAAGAGAAGGCCTCATGGCCTTAACTCTGCCAGGCAAAATAAACGTACTACTACTAAACGTACTACTATTTTGTGCTGAAATACCCCGCACCCTCGGATAAACCGCGCACTCCAGTTTTGAAAGGACGGGGAGAACTTTTAACAAAATGTATTCAAGACAAATTTAAAAAATTGCACACACTAGAGTTAACAATTAGTAAATAAGTTTTATCCTGAAACAGAACGCATTTCAAACCCATGCTATGCGCAGACACTGTACGCATGTCAGTTTTCTTGCTTTAATCGGTTGTTTACACGATAGCCTGCAACAATAATAGTACGCGTCAAGATTTTCAAGTTCCTTCGCATCTTTAATAATTATAAGCTTTTCGCTGCAAATAAAGGATCGCAGTCTCATACCTTTAGTGGTATTCAATGAAAATATAAGACGCACAAACTGTATACTTATCACACCTGAACTTCACTCCGACACGTGTACCAGACCTACTAATCCAAACATCATTTAACAATGAAATGCCCGAGGGGGAAAATAATGGTATGTGCTACCAACTTGCGAGTTGCCCGGAAGGAAAATCGTACAGTGTTGTCAACTTCATTTCGGATAAGTCGCGATCAGTATTTTTTACTTGTATATTTCGAAAAAAAAAAGCGCGGGATACTCGAGATAATTGTATTGTATTGTATTGTATTGTATTGTATTTATTAACATTCCATCGTATTCATACATTGCTTTACAGCTAGAATATGGAACAAGTCAAAAAACTTAATACTATTATAAAATCTTAATTTATAGTCACAGTCTAGATGAAATATATGCAGACGAGATTTACAATATAGTCTACTAGTACAACACAAAGTTTTAGTATCAATTTCATGAAGTGATATTGAATGTCATGAATTCACCTACAGAATAGAAGGCGTCAGAAATTAGGTACTTCTTTAATTTGACCCTAAATAATTTTATGTTTTGAGTTTCATTTTTTATATCGATAGGGAGGCTATTAAACATTTTTACTGCCATATAACGCACTCCTTTTTGATAGCACGATAGACTTGCCGATGGAGTATGAAAGTAATTTTTTGGCGTGTATTTATGCTATGAACTGTTGAATTAGTTACAAAGTTTTCACGATTACATACGAGGAAGACTATTAATGAAAAAATATAGTGACAAGCCATGGGCATTATTTGTAGTTTTTTTAAAGTAGTCCTACACGATTCCCTAGATTTGGCACCTACTATTATTCTAATTACTCTTTTTTGTAATAGAAATATATTGTTACTATCTGTGGAATTTCCCCAGAATATTATTCCAAAACTCATTACCGAGTGGAATAAGGTATCCATCAACAGCTCTCGAGCTACTGAGTTCGCATGCGTGGATGACCGGTTATCAGTGCCCAACACAGAGTCAGGGTTACTTTATGACGCTGTATCAACATCTCTGGTTATTTAGCGTCTGAATGAAATGAAGGTGATAATGGCGGTGAAATGAGTCCGGGGTCCAGCACCGAAAAGTTACCCAGCATTTGCTCATATTGGGTTGAGGGAAAACCCCGGAAAAAACCTCAACCAGGTAACTTGCCCCGACCGGGATTCGAACCCGGGCCACCTGGTTTCGCGGCCAGGCGCGCTGACCGTTACTCCACAGGTGTGGACCACACAGAGTCAGGATCCATACTGCATTAATATCGGAATGGACTTACTTCAGCTATCCCAAGTTTAACATTTGCGCCACGTTTGTTTTTTTGTGTCTAAGTAACCTAGCGACTGGGAATTGTGTAGTCCTGAATTATGCAGTGAAAATTTTCTTTTGTCAATGCTATGCTACTTTCACAGATTCCTTGTCTATTTATTCTACGTATCACAAAAGATGACGAACAAATTGATTTGATTTCTTTACTGCAAATCGCCCTTTTACACTTACGATTTTGTAGTTATCTTTAATATAAGAATACTCCGCGGGTTAAATCGTGTTTTCATTTTTATGTAAACCTTATCAACTGTAACACAGCTTCTAGGATTTCAAAACTGCTCTTGCATTTGAATATACGTATACTGAAATGACCTGAAGTATTTATATGAGTGGCTTATAAAAGCGTAACCTACAAGAAAAACAATTCAAACTGGTCTTTATTTTTAGAAATTTGGGAATCGCAGCTTTACAACAAGCTACAAAGCGCCCACATGAAGACAGAGGAAATTGCAACAAGGCGATAAAATCTGCGTGGGCGTATGCATATTGATTGTTCCACTCCACGAGGGATGTCAGCAAGCGCTTCACTTGATCACTTGAACAATGACAGCGCTTAGTGCGAAATGTATTAAAACAGTCTGTGACAGCGCGAACTTCTTCGGGATAAAACTGTCCAGGTGTGGAGTGAACACATTTCAAAGCGTTTTATGTTGCAAAAGCATATTTAAATATTTTCGCGGAAATGGAACTTTTCAGAATCTTTGATATCAAGAAAGTGGTTTTAATAGGCCTATGCTACATGTCTGTGTACAGCGATTTCTTCTAAACTATTGGACGGATTTTGTTCATATTCAGAATCTACGAGTCAATTTATCAGGGAATGATGTACATGAAATATAATAATTTTAGTACTAGTCTGTCTATGTACAGCGATTTCTACTAAACTACTGAACGGATTTTATTCATATTCAGTATCTACGAGTCAATTTATCAGGGAATGATGTACATGAAATATAATAATTTTAGTACTAGTCTGTCTGTGTACAGCGATTTCTACTAAACTATTGGACGGATTTTGTTAATATTCAGTATCTACGAGTCAATTTATCAGGGAATGATGTACATGAAATATAATAATTTTAGTACTGGTCTGTCTGTGTACAGCGATTTCTACTAAACTATTGGAGGGATTTTGTTCATATTCAGTATCTACGAGTCAATTTATCAGGGAATGATGTAGGCCTACATGAAATATAACAATTTTAGTACTGGTCTGTCTGTGTACAGCGATTTCTACTAAACTATTGGACGGATTTTGTTCATATTCAGTATCTATGAGTCAATTTATCAGGGAATGATGTAGGCCTACATGAAATATAATAATTTTAGTACTGGTCTATCTGTGTACAGCGATTTCTACTAAACTATTGGACGGATTTTGTTCATATTCAGTATCTACGAGTCAATTTATCAGGGAATGATGTAGGCCTACATGAAATATAATAATTTTAGTACTGGTCTGTCTGTGTACAGCGATTTCTACTAAACTGTTGGACGGATTTTGTTCATATTCAGTATCTACGAGTCAATTTATGAGGGAATGATGTAGGCCTACATGAAATATAATAATTTTAGTACTGGTCTGTCTGTGTACAGCGATTTCTACTAAACTGTTGGACGGATTTTGTTCATATTCAGTATCTACGAGTCAATTTATCAGGGAATGATGTAGGCCTACATGAAATATAATAATTTTAGTACTGGTCTGTCTGTGTACAGCGATTTCTACTAAACTATTGGACGGATTTTGTTCATATTCAGTATCTACGAGTCAATTTATCAGGGAATGATGTAGGCCTACATGAAATGTAATAATTTTAGTACTGGTCTGTCTGTGTACAGCGATTTCTACTAAACTGTTGGACGGATTTTGTTCATATTCAGTATCTACGAGTCAATTTATCAGGGAATGATGTAGGCCTACATGAAATATAATAATTTTAGTACTGGTCTGTCTGTGTACAGCGATTTCTACTAAACTATTGGACGGATTTTGTTCATATTCAGTATCTACGAGTCAATTTATCAGGGAATGATGTAGGCCTACATGAAATATAATAATTTTTGAACTGGTCTGTCTATGTACAGCGATTTCTACTAAACTATTGGACGGATTTTGTTCATATTCAGTATCTTATGGCTCTCTCAGTAATCGCTTTCTCTGTAACAAGGAGGTATGTTCATTCAATCGCATTGTTTCCCCGAAGGATCGCAAATGCGTTCAAACAATAAAAATGATGCATCTTCTTCGTTCTGACAAGAAGTGTGTGTCGGGCCGGACCTCGAGGCGACCTCCATACGCCTAATTACAGAGTGCAGAGAATTAATATTTACATAAGACGACTCCTCGATTAACAGTGGCGGGGATAATTACGTGCGACTTCCTGTCTTCATGGAACCTCCAATTTGTCGGCAGGTTGCATAATGCCATTCAGCCTCTGATCCTGCAAAAGAGTCATTTCATCTCTCCGTTGAATCTCAGAGCTCCAGGGACAACAGTCATCAGCGTACCGGGATGGGTTCCCGCCGAGATGTAAAAACAACACCTTGCTCTTTCACAAGTCGATGTGTTTTCCTTGTATCATGCTTACCACATGACCAGAGAGACTCACTGCTCTGTGAAAAGGCATTCACAATCCTCAAGAGGACGGAATGGGCCAATGAGTCTAACCTTAGAAAGCAAAGGGCGATCACTCTTACTAATGGTTTCCATTAGAACAGGTTTGCGCTCTCCGAGCCGGCTCACAGCTCATGAGCGGAATGCAGATATTAGCTGCGCTCTGTGTAAGGGTTGACTGGAAGAAGCGGTGATCTCGTACAAAATATACACAGAAGGAACTACAGTACTAGTGAAAGTGTATGTGAAGTGAATTCCCGTTCAGTGTTTGCAAAACTATATTGGACTATTATTAATTAATAAATAAATATTTATTTTACAGAAACAATAGAAATTCTATAGCTACTTACATGTACAATATCATTTTGTTATATTTTTATTTATCAGTACATCAAAACGAGGTTTTATGCTGTTGGCAGCTGAAAGGAACAATAGCCTACTGATCGCAATGAAACATCAGTTACAGATGTTCGATGTCTGCCTTTATTAAAGTTGATTATAGAAAACAGTTGCTCACAAATATAAATGTTGAACCAAACATAGCAATCATTTTCACAGCAGCCTGTGTAGTCGTGGATATTATTGCTAATGTTTAGTCTTGTAAAACTCAACCAGGCTAGCAGTATTATTCAAACGATCTTTAGCCCTTAGGTCACATTGAAGATCAATAAGTTCGAGCTAATGTTAAATGTTAAATGTCATGTCCCGTCTTTTAGATTCCTCCATACTGTACTGTAGCAGTAGGTAAGCAACGTGAAACAGTTACTGAGAATAGGCCTACACACTGCACTCCACTAGATAACTGAGTAGTCGTTTCCCTCTCCTCTACCTAAAGTAAGTCTATGTCATTCTGACGTATCTTCCTCTCCGTTTCGGCGAGCGGTAAACACAGTTCAGGAAAGTAACACAGTAGGCCTAGCCCAGTGATCGTCAGCACTCGCTGAAATGTGCAAAGGGTACGCGGTGCCGTCCCGTATGACCGTCGTGCAACAGGGAGAGATAGAGAGCATACCCGCTAGCAGCTACGGAGTGCTCTGTGCTGACGACCCATGGTCTAGCCCCATGCCCAGGATGATTCAGCAAAACAAAAATTAAACAGGAGAGGGGGGGATGCTATACAGAACATTTTGAGATCGGGAACTCTAAGTTTGCACCGTGTGAGAGAGAGGTGCTCTCCGAGCTCGAAGAAATGGCTCCTTTTCCCTTGTCTTTGATGATGCAATTGCGAAACATTCCACATTTCTACATTTTGATATGGTGGTAAAACCCAAATATTTGACACCGAGAAGTGGGACAGTTCAATATTATCGTCGGGAAAGTCAAACAGACTCCTGATACTGTACAACCTCTATTATCCGTGGTAATGAAGAGGATGGACTGAACGGTTGATCGAAAAAATCGGATAATCCGCACCATGAAAGGTTTTGTTATTTCCTGCTTGGTCTTGTATTTAACTCGCTTTGTAGTGGATCAGAAGTTCACTGATTTAAGTCTGGTTGTCAACGAGGGGTTTTTAAGGAGCAAGGAAGCCCTTTGTAATGACTGTCTCAGGAAAGATAGGAAAAGTCTAAAGGAGATCTCGTGTTGTAAATTTACATAATTTTTTACACTTTATCCTTGTTTTTTTTTTTTTTTATTAAATCGCGCAGTTGTAAATCCAATCTCATATTCTGATGCGAGATGAGCCACAGTTTCTCTTTCTCAAACCATTCAAATTATTTCCATTTTTTTCGATACTTAGCACAACACGTTTTCTGTTAACATCCGTGGAAGAATTTTATATACAAGTTATATTATAGAAAGGCACTTTGAACAGTAGACAATGTTTCCTAACGATAAAAGTTTGTAATAACTCCCTAGCAAAAACATATGTAGAACCTACTTGCACGAAAGAGTACTTAATATAAGTTATTTATTTCTGAAGAAAAAAAAAAGAGCGAGAAATAGACAGTCGGATAATCCGCCAATCGGTTAATAGGGTGACGGATAATCGGGGTTCTACTGAACTATACAGTCTTAGACACAAAAAATGACCGATCTCCTGTAGCATGAATTTGTGTAAGTCCACTTCGGGTTTATATAACTAGGAAAAGTATGTTTATTTTGCACCTAATTTACCCTTTAAATACATCTTTGTTATAGATTAGTTACTGCACATAATCTATAAGTAGGAAAAAGTATGAAACAAAACAAAAACAGAGTAGAATCCTGCATAAGAAATTCGTTCACGTGTGAACTTCGGAATCGACCTAAGACTTCGGAAGGGGACTTAGCGTATGACAGTCTGCCACTTCCTTACTTTGTATAAGATTATACCTGATTTTCTGCAATATCGTGTTCCCCACAGAATCAGTTCACACTTACTTGACTGTCGGCAGAGTAAAACAGTCTGGGTTCAAGATCAGATGAAGGCACAATTTTTATCTCGCGGAAACATCCGGGTTCCACTGTGTCTGATTCCTCCCACTATAGCAGCATGGTGCTTACAGCCTACTAGTGCCGAGGTCAAGAAAGTGTGGAAGCTGTCCCTTCAATGACGTACGTTGACATCGTTACCTTACACACAGGTTGGCCCAATAATACTTGCGAGCTGAAATGCCTTTCTTTTTACGTGTGAGTTACTGAAAGAGTTTCTTAGCAGGTGACGAGCGAGGCTAGAGACGCATCCACAATGAAAATTAAACACAAACGTAACAAGCGCGAAAGTTTGCGGTCCCAATCATTCGCGTAGCGATAATTTAAAATTTGCAAACTAAAAACTTTCATGTTTAAGCCTACGTGATTTTAAGGATACGCCGAGATGAAATTTTCTCAATTTTGTTTTTAACATTAAGAACTTTATTATGATTCAGAGAACTCCTCCACAAATTTCCATGCAGATGGACCCCTTCAATTAGCTGTTTCGAAGGTTACACGTTCTGAGTAGTTCTTCAACTTTTAAACAATTTTGTCGATTTGCATTATCCTTACATATTACATTAGTAAAAACGCAACTCCTCTTCAAATTTTCTATGTCCATGATTTTTATACATCTTGTTAAAAGTGTGCTTAACATCACTAACTTGCTACCAGAATTTTCCTTAAACCTCAAAATTGGAGGGGGGGGGGACATTTTTCCTGCTAGACATCACAATCTTTACTACCTGTTTTCATCTGACTACATTAAATAATTTTCTCAGCTCTTGAAGAATAATATGAAAAAAGTAAGCACGTTACGTTTGAAGGAGGTTAAGAAGTACGTGGAACAAATTTCAGGCAAAGATTTTGAAATTTGTAGGACAAGCAGTGATTTTTCAAAATATACTCCAAATTAATTCAGTATTTAATAATAATTCATACAATTTTGGACCAAATGAGATGAAATTGTGTACAGAGGCTATTTACATGCAGCATGGTGTACAAATTTTCAAAAATCTAGTCCAGACTGTTAATAAAGTTCAAATTTCAGCTTAGTGTATCCTTAAGGGGAGAGGATGGTATTTTTTGGTGAAAAATGAGTAAATTTAAAAAAAATCTTAAAATACTCTGGGATGTGTGTGGAATGCATAGCATAATATTTTGTGGGTATTTGTGCCCTTATCGAATGTTGAGTCGCCATTTTTAAACTTCCTTCGTTATGGATTTTTAAATTACTGGCCCACTTTTATTGTTGTTTCGGGTAAATTAAATTAAAAAAAAAAAAAAAAAATTCTTTAAAATATCCTTTGATATGTATGAAATGCATTGCATAACATTTTGTGTGTATTTATGCCCTTATAGGATGTTGAGACGTCATTTTTAAACTTCCTGCACTATGGATTTTTAAGTCACACGCCCGCTTTTATCGGTTTCCAGTAAGTTCATTTTTTTTGCTACATTGCCAGACAAAAATGGATATAATTTCTGAACTATTAAAGATGCATGCATGAAATTTATAACACACATTCATTAGACTATTAGGAAACTTTTCTCTGTAACAGAATTTTGTTAATTGATTTCATTTTAAAAATACGTCCGTTTGTTTGCAAGAAAGGAAATCAGAAACGTTTTATTAAATTTTAATTGTTTATTTTACAAACATAGAAACTAATATCAAAATTCTGTTACAGACAGTTCGTAGAACATGCTTTTTCAAATACATTGCAAAAAACTGTTTGAATCTATCTTTAAAAACGGTGTAGATATATCGGTTTCAGTACAATCCTGCATTGGGTATATTTTTTTCAAATTTGGGCCCCCAAATATATATTTTTTTATTATTTTTATTTGGTTGAGTTGCCATAGCTATGAGCTCTCTACATCTAAAAAATTAATATTTTACACCAAATAGGAAAAAAGTTTTAAAAAATACCATCCTCTTCTTTTAAAACAACATACAATCATATAGCTTTGAAGTAGGACAACAGAATGTGATGAAATGACGTCGTATTTGTTACGTTTCCATGGTTACCAAATTATCTTTGCGATAATGTTTATGTTCCCATGGTGGGTGGCGTTACGATTTTGTAATCTGACGGTAAAGTTTGCATTCCTAAGTTAACGCTCACGTTTTCACTGTGAATGAGGAGTAAGAATCGGTGTGGTTAGGCACACGTGGATCACTGGTAATTTTTATTTGGAATGCTCTCTTGTCATCTTTTTTGTAATTACTTTCCACTCTATGTGATGGGGAAGATCCTGACCTGAATTCCAAAGCAGTCCTCATATTTTCGTGTTTAAGAAATGAAAAAGCTCTCTTGCAAAGTTCCACTGCAGTGCCATGAAATAGAAGCATTGCTCATCACACACTTAACAGGGGATGAACCGAGGAGTTGAAGTAGGACAAGCAATAAGCAAGCAGAGTCGGAATTAGCCGACACAATAACTCACGCAGCTATGCGAACATGCGGGTAATTTATGTATCGCACTAATTTCAACGTCTTATATTTAAGTTAGGAAAGTTGGCACAATGACGATCAGCACAAAAGGCCTTGGGCGACCTCCAATGAACAGTCACAGAATGCAATTAACATCCATCCACATTACCCAGCATTCATAGCGCTCCTCACTTTCTCATAATGTTGCTCCATTTTGAATACTCTCCTTGGAAATCCTTCAATACATTTTGCTACTTGTGCAGACGATTTTAAGATTTTGGTGGAAAACATACGTTTATGCATTTGTGACATCATAGGACCCCGTCTGTAGCTCAAGGTCTTCCATCCAGGCGACCCGAGTTCCATCCTCCATGCCAGTCGTGATGGAATTAATGGTAGACAAAGCAGACGTTGCTGGGTGAAGTCTTAGGAATGATGCTGGTGTGATAAGGGCTTATCAGAGAATGCAGCCTCGTACTTTCAGAACTGGGGCAGGTTGACCCACCTGTAAGCATCTGATTCATGAATTCCACTCAAACCACTTGGGCAATCGTGGCATATAATGTAAAATACGCAAATGAGCCAAAGCGAGTCTAAATGTAAGAATCCGTCCGGGATCGAACAGTAGCGCCAAGACACCAAACAGTGGCTCCAGGCATTCTGTCCACTCAATCAGAAACTACCACTAACCCTAGGATGAATAACGGGAGTTCCCGGTACCCTTAGTACTTTTCAATTGATTTAAATTACGTGTTAAATGATATCAATCGTTTGCAATTTGTATTATTCTCTCCGATGTCTTTCGGGTTTGTATCAACGGCACTCAAATAAGTTTCCTAAAGAACTTAAATTAATAATAATAATAATAATAATAATAATAATAATAATAATAATAATAATAGTAATAATAATAATAACAATGCATTTATCTTTTGAAGAGGTGGAAAAATTCAAATACCTGGGAGCAACAGTAAGTTAACAAATATAAATGATACTCGGGAGGAAATTAAACACAGAATAAATATGGGAAATGCCTGTTATTATTCGGTTGAGAAACTTTTATCATCCAGTATGCTGTCGAAAAATCTGAAAGTTAGAATTTATAAAACAGTTATAATATTACCGGTTGTTCTCTATGGTTGTAAAACTTGGACTCTCACTTTGAGAGAGGAACAGAGACTACGGGTGTTTGAGAATAAGATTCTTAGGAAAATATTTGGGGCTAAGAGGGATGAAGTTACAGGAGAATGGAGAAAGTTACACAACACAGAACTGCACGCATTGTATTCTTCACCTGACATAATTTACTTACTTACAAATGGTTTTTAAGGAACCCGAAGGTTCATTGCCGCCCTCACATAAGCCCGCCATCGGTCCCTATCCTGTGCAAGATTAATCCAGTCTCTATCATCACACCCCACCTCCCTCAAATCCATTTTAATATTATCCTCCCATCTACGTCTCGGCCTCCCTAAAGGTCTTTTTCCCTCCGGTCTCCCAACTAACACTCTATATGCATTTCTGGATTCGCCCATACGTGCTACATGCCCTGCCCATCTCAAACGTCTGGATTTTAAGTTCCTAATTATGTTAGGTGAAGAATACAATGCGTGCAGTTCTCACCTGACATAATTAGGAACATTAAATCCAGACGTTTGAGATGGGCAGGGCATATACTGTAGAGTGTTAGTTAGTAATATTTATTAATAGTATTTATTTATTTAACCTGGTAGAGATAAGGCCGTCAGGCCTTCTCTGCCCCTCTACCAGGAGATTCCAAGGGAGGTCGGAGGGAAAAAGACCTTTAGGGAGGCCGAGACGTAGATGGGAAGATAATATTAAAATGGATTTGAGGGAGGTGGGATATGACGATAGAGAATGGTTTAATCTAGCTTAGGATAGGGACCAATGGCGGGCTTATGTGAGGGCGGCAATGAATCTCCGGGTTGCTTAAAAGCCAGTAAGTAAGTAAGGAAGGAAGTAAGTGTCGGTGTGTTCGCAACAACTACAGGACACCACAATGCAGATAAACTTCTGTTTCAATGGAACAACAGTGTTTTGACGTCACGCGGGCTCGGGGTTGAGGGATGAGAAAGAACGACCAGACACACGCTCCAGTAAGTTCCATTACGTCTCCGTGACAGGGGATTTCCCCCAGTCAGCGAACTGTGCTTTCGATTGTCGGGTCACAAACAGCGGAGAAGGGGATTAGGCTTCTCCTGCAGAATGCCTGCAACTGCAGAACTTGATGTCAATTTAGTGCACCTAATACTGGACGAAAACTGAGCTGCTCTTACTCTATCTGTTTGTCGGACTCAAAATTCGCTTGAAGGTATTGCAAGGTTATAAATACGGCTTACTGCACATGGGGCGTCTGCCAACTGTGGAACAGAAACAACAGCAAAATAAACAGCCACGAGTCGCACAACAAAGCATAATGGCAGCTTTTTGTTTGATTCACTCTAAGTCTGAAGCAGCGGAAAGAGCGTGCTTCCAGTTTTACTATTGACATTAAAACAAAAATAGCCTACTACAAAACGCAGCGTTCTGCAGGGACCACTAAATTGTGGGCACGACTCCTGCAAAGCATGGGTGTAGTTACTGTCTACAAGGAATTTCAAGTTATTCTGTGATGCATTCAGCCCAGAAATGGGCAACACAACACACTGAGCAGTGCGGTGTCATGAAGGTGGCAACACCACCAACTCAGTTTCTGTCGTGTTTCAAACGACAGGCTTATCGCTGTTTACATTTCATATTCTTTAACATCAATTCAGTCCACACCTGTGGAGTAACGGTTAGCGCGTCTGGCCGCGAAACCAGGTGGCCCGGGTTCGATTCCCAGTCGGGGCAACCTGGTTGAGGTTTTCCCTCAACCCAATGTGAGCAAATGATAGGTAACTTTAGGTGCTAGACCCCGGACTCATTTCACCGGCATTATTACCTTCGTCTCATTCAGACGCTAAATAACGTAAGATGTTGATAAAGCGTCGTTAAATAACCTACTAAAAAAAGCTCAATTCAAAAGACGCACAAGAATGAACTCGCTACGCAAGCAGATAAGAATACGTTGTTTCCTGTATTCAGTATGAAAGTATTATTTTTATTATAATATTCCTGAAGAGAAATCAAAAGAGTTTAACCCAGATAAGACTGACGTCCTATATATAGGACACCGGACGTTTCACACAAATATGTTAATAACAATGACTATGACAGACTAAATATAAGAAAAAAAATTGGAGGCAATTTATAACACATAAGGATTATGGTATCATGATTGCCGACTATGAAAATCTTACACAGCAATGTTAAAAAAATAAAACGTTCCGTCCTATATATAGGACGTCAGTCTTATCTGGGTTAAGCATAAATAGCATATTTCAATAGGAATTTTACATATTTTAGGTGGTGCTAATATGGGCCATCCCAGGTAAAAAATGTTCATATAAACATGTGTCCAATTTTCAATGGCTTTGGAGATACAGCTGTTTAAATGCTACTCGTAACAAGTATTACAAATTAAATGACTACGTACTACTGAATGTACAAAGGAGTAGTACGTGTCGCTCTTCTGATAGCGCAGAGGGCAGCACGGTCATAATTAGCGCCAGGATTTTGATGACATTGCATCTTTTTTCTAGTAAGCCAGAAACAAAGCCGCTTTAGTATTTATATGTTATGTGATAAACTGCGTGTTTTAAGACATATTTGTTAGGACATTTTCTTTGCATTTTTTGCTGTTACAACTCATAAGAGCATCTTTTGTGTTATTCGGACATTTTTTAGGCATTTTCATTTAATTTTGGCCGCAAATCCCCATTATTACTATAAAATAATGTTTATTTCCTTTGATATTTTGTCTACATATTTTCTCCATTAATACCCTTTATTTTTTACTTGGATATTTAACGACGCTGTACGAGGTTATTTAGAGTCGTTGGAGTTGGTGATAGTGATATATTTGGCGAGACGAGGCCGAGTATTCGCCATAGATTACCTGACATTTGCCTTACGGTTGGAAAAAACCTCGGAAAAACCGAACCAGATAATCAGCCCAAGTGGGAATCGAACCCGCGCCAGAGCGCAACTCCGGATCGGCAGGCAAGCGCCTTAACCGACCGAGCTACGCCGGTGGCCAATACCCAATATTTTGTATAATATTTTAATCGTTTTTCTACACAAATATTGCCCTTTTAACGTAGTACACCCCATGTAATGGATCAGTCCAACCATCCCTTCAATATAGACTCCTCTATACCTGCTAGTTCCGGGTAAGAGTGGCCTTGTGGTGGACTACATGGAAACTACATCAGGTAAAATAATTAAATTAAAGTATAATTACTACTTAGAAAAAATTATGTAAAATTAGATAAACTTAAATGTTGGTACTAGAATTTAATTTAATTACTAGTCTAAATATTAAGTAGCACGAAACTCCTTTTCCTACTAAGCCAATTTTAGAATGTAAGAACAACTTTTAAGGCATTTTTAAGGGCATTTTTGAAGCATTTTTACGTCATAAATGCATTGTTTTTAGGACATTTTTAAAATGATTTATAGGTCATCACATCCTAGCCCTAGTCATAATGGATGTAGAGAAACAGCCGTTTGTAGTCCTTTGGCTACAAGGATGGCAAGACGGAGTCTCTGTACATTTTGGCCGTCAGATTATCGTAACAATGGCTCGGCCGCGCACTGTCCACCAAGGTCCCCACACTTCACTCCTGTCGATTTTTATCTGTGGAGCGGTTAAAGGCGAAGTGTATACATGAACAAAGTAAACACACGGATCGATTTGGTAGCTAGCATTATGAACAGTGCTGTCCTCATGACCTTACAAGGACAACACTGCGGAAAAGTGCATTGAACTGTTGAATAATGTACTGATACCATGTAAATAATCAATAAAATATGTAATCAAGAGAGCCCGAATTTCCATGCACTATCAAATCTTAAAACAGGCATGTCAATTGATGCCCACAGGAGCAAGCGCGTGCTTTAGAGCCCAGGAGAGCCTGAGCGCTTCACAGCGGAAAGGAAAGAGACAGACGAAAGAGGTGTTTTGATTAGTTTATTGATTACTTTTGTAAGGCTAAAGATACCATCAATATAAATTCCAACTTATCATGTCATACTCAATCTCTTTCTTTGGAATATCACTTTCTTTATGAATGATGTGTTTCATCCACTTAATACAGTATAATATTATACTACTATGGAATTTAAGTGAATATTCCTTCTTAACTCTCTATTATGTTATTAAGATTTAAAACACAACTGCAATATTAAGAAATCAGTGTTAGTACTTTTGTTTTACAGACAATATAGATAATATTAAACAGAAAGAAGCCATATAAAAATAACGACATAAAATTTCACGTTCCGTTTGAAGTTTGTGCACCACTGTTTTCTTAATCCAACAGGTTGCTTATTCATATACACAACCCTTCCTCTTTCCATACTTAGCGCTTGCTGCCCGCGCACGACGTCAAGGTCAGAAAAATGCGCTTACTTTGAAATCACTGTCTTAAAACATCCACTATCATATGACAAAACATGCACAGTGAAGCGAGAAAACCGTAAAAATATGTACTACCAAACTTGAGTTGTACATTATGTTAATTTTTATTCTCTTTTGAAAACAACGTACCACAAATAATTTCTCAAAATTTTCTTCACTTAAACTGATGTGTGTATCTAAAGCACATTCTTGAACACAGAAAATTATATTTCTATGTCAAAAGAAGTGATAGTTGCATACGTAAGGGAGAAATTTGGGACACAGTGAGGTCGACCATGACCGTGTCCCCATCGGTAATCGAACCCGCGACCTTCCGACTTTACAGTGTTAAGCCTTAACCGCAACGCTATCGCGCGCCCAGAAATACAGAAATACTTACGTCTTTATTACAAAAATCACAATAAACTACATCATCGTCCATCTTTAGAAATTCCTTTTCCTCAATCCATTTTGACACAAGATCTCTTCAGTTCTAA
Source organism: Periplaneta americana (assembly GCF_040183065.1). Classification (NCBI taxonomy): domain Eukaryota; kingdom Metazoa; phylum Arthropoda; class Insecta; order Blattodea; family Blattidae; genus Periplaneta; species Periplaneta americana. The sequence continues at coordinate 6,036,396 of NC_091124.1, read as the reverse complement.
CAGTAACTATAGCAACACTTCACAATTCGACACGAAAGTATATTAAATTTCAGTTTGCAAGCTGCTGCTCCTTCCTTCCTTCCTTCCTTCCTTCCTTCCTTCCTTCCTTCCTTCCTTCCTTCCTTTCTTCCTTTCTTCCTTTCTTCCTTTCTTCCTTTCTTTCTTTCTTTCTTTCTTTCTTTCTTTCTTTCTTTCTTTCTTTCTTTCTTTCAATATGTTGACCTCCGACTTGTAAGAGCAAGAGTTCGGGGTTGGAAATTCCAGTGTAAAAAAGGGACGATTTAGTGGAAACTCTAAAGGCTAGTTGTCAGGTAGGATGCTACAAAACCATATTATCGGTAGTTTTCTTTTATTTTTTTTCTCAACAGACAAATAAAGAAGCAACATTCATAAAAGGCACTTATGCAAGTTAACATAAAATATGCACAAAAGCCAGAAAAAAATCCTTATATGCTACATGAAAGTTTCTCAAAGTTCAATGAAATGTAAAATATTCAAAATATGCATTATGCATGAATTTAGTTGCAAAAAAAGTTCAAAAAATTCATTTGCATGGAAATTAGGGCTCTAATCTATACTAATAATAAATCTGTAGCCGAAATTTTTCTGGTAATTTTCGATTTTCCAAAAAGAATTGGTCCCAACATATGTAATTAACCACCCTGAAACCGAAAATAGCTTTTTTTTATTTTTGTTTGTATGTCTGTCTGTCTGTCTGTATATTTGTTACCTTTTCACGCGATAATGGCTGAACGGATTTTGATGAAAATTGGAATATAAATTAAGTTCGTTGTAACTTACATTTTAGGTTATATGGCATTCAAAATACATTATTTAAAAGGGGGGTTATAAGGGGGCCTGAATTAAATAAATCGAATTATCTCGCTTATTATTGATTTTTTGTGAAAAATGTTACATAACAAAAGTTTCTTTAAAAATAATTTGCGATAAGTTTTATTCCTTCAAAAATTTTGATAGGACTGATATTTAATGAGATAAATGAGTTTTAAAATTAAAATAACTGCCATCTAAGGCCGTGTAATGAATTAAAAAACAAATGACTTCATCTATAAGGGGCCTTGGACAGCAACAATCGAAAGCTATGGAAGATAGCCTACAGAGAATGTTTCTGTGTTTGTATGAAGTAATATCGGAAACTAAATTAACCGATTTGTATAATTAATTATTATTTCACCATTGGAAAGTGTAGTTTCTCTAGATGGACATAATGCTATAATGTTATTACAGTAACTTCTGATATAATATAATATAATATAATATAATATAATATAATATAATATAATATAATATAATATAATATAATATAATATAATATAATATAATATAATATGTAATATTATATAATATAATTTAAGTTATTTGAAGGGTTCACAACCATAGTGGGCCAAGCGCCATTTACTGAATACGTAGAAAACAAGGGTTAAAATTAAGTTATTACCATAATTCAATGGAAACCTATAACAAGTAAAATAAAATATACACATTAAATCTAAATGATGTCAATCTTCATTAAACTATGGTTGCATGTAATAAAAATTAAGAAACAGATTAAAGGAATTGTCATTGCACCAAATGAGTGTCTCTGGACCAAAATGATCGCATTTTAATTATTTGGATGCAATTTAAATTAAGTAACATATTAAACGATTTATCCTTCTATCAAACACGAATGTTCCCTGGATCAAACGTCCTATTTTAATTATGTAATTACCAGGGAAAGGATTTATATGTAAATACATATTTACTTATAAAGCTAATATAATTTATATTTTGCATTATCTTTATGTTTCACAATGTGTAGGGTTGAAAAATCCTACTTTTATTTTCCATATTTTTCCATATTTTAGAGTTTAGTACATATTTTCGTTAATTTCCATATATTTTCCATATTTCATATAAAACAGTCCATATTATATTAGGTTTAACAATAAAACAAAACAAAATTCCATTAACTTTTAAAAATACATTTCAACAATAGAGATTTAAACACATGTTCAGTAATCCCTTTAACATCAGAGTTATTTGAAAATTAGCAGTCCTATCAACAATGGGAAAGTAAGTTACAAAACTGTATTAATTTAATTTAAAATTTTTAACAGACTTCAGTTGTGCAGCTCAACAGTTAAATGCCAGTCAGAGTACACATAGGTTCAGTTTTGTAAATCATACTATAAAGACGGTAAATATGCCAAAAGTACGTCATTCAGTCAATTTAAAATCAAAACTAACAAGTTACATTTCAGAATTTAAAGAAGATGGTTTATCAACTGACAATAAAATATTATTTTGTAATTTGTGTCAGTGTGCAGTATCATCTACACAAAAGTTCCTGGTGCAACAACACATTACAACTAGTAAACATCAGGCCAACAAACAACTAAATTCCAAGCAGAGACAATTGTTTTTAACACAACCAACAACATCGAATGTAAGATCTGAGTTTAACATCGACCTGTGCCGTTCTCTCATCTCTGCTGATATTCCTCTCTACAAACTAAAGAATAAGGTCTTCAGGGAATTCCTTGAAAAATATACTCAACATACAATCCCGGATGAGTCAACACTTAGGAAGACGTATGCTCCATCCATCTACGATGAGACAATACAGAAGATAAGAGATGAAATTAAAGATAGTTCAATTTGGGTTTCCATTGATGAGACTCCCGACAAAGAAGGTAGACTTGTTGGTAATGTAGTTATCGGTTTGTTAAGTGAACAATATTCTGAACGAATTCTTTTACATTGTGATGTTCTAGAAAAGTGCAATAACAAAACTATAGTTAAACTGTTCAACGAAGCTATGGGTATCCTGTGGCCAAAGGGTATTATGTACGATAATGTGTTATTCTTTATTAGCGATGCTGCCCCTTATATGGTCAAAGCTGGACAAGCATTATCTGTTGTATATCCTAAATTGACTCATTTTACTTGTGTGGCGCATGCATTTCATCGTGTGGCAGAAGTGGTCAGAGACAATTTCCCTAAAGTAGATTTGTTGATTTCATCAGTGAAAAAAGTATTTCTCAAAGCTCCCAGTAGAGTTAACGTGTTGAAAGAAATGTACCCTGAAATTCCATTGCCACCAAAGCCAATTTTAACTAGATGGGGTACATGGCTAGAAGCAGTTGAATATTATGCCGAACATATAGACTCTATTAACAATGTTCTCCTTGCATTGGACTCTGAAGATGCAGTCTCAATTGATACTGCGAAAACAGTTACCTGTGACATAAGTGTGAAGAATGACTTAGCTCACATTCAGCATACATTTTCATGCATCATAAAAACGCTCAAAAGTCTCCAAAATAGGCACCTTTCACTATCTGAAAGTTTTGAAATTATAAATAGTACTGTGGAACAACTGAATCGTGGTAGAGGTAAAGTTGCAGATGCAGTAAGAGCTAAGGTGGACACTGTACTTTCAAAAAACCCTGGATATGAAGAACTACAAAAGGTTGTTGCTGTGATGAGTGGTGAATCAACAGTGAAGATTAACTTGGACTTATCCCCAGCAGACATTGTGAAATTGAATTATGTACCAGTTACTTCTTGTGACGTCGAACGCTCTTTTAGTCAGTATAAATCTATCCTCAGAGACAATAGAAGAAGATTCACTTTTCAGCACTTGAAAGAAATGTTTGTAACCTATTGTTATGGTAACAGACAATAAAAATTGTGTTTTGTTGAAACTACATTGGAAGATAAGGTACGTCCATTATATTTTTTGTTTAGTTTGATTAAAATGTATCAATATTTAACGTACATAGTCATTTTTTTATAATTTTAAGTCCATATTTAATTCCATATTTTGGTAAAAATCCATATTTAATTCCATATTTTGGTAAAAATAACTACAAATATATTTACATATTTCATATATTTTTAGTCCATATAAATCCGTTCCCTGGTAATTACTTTATATTTATTTCTAACGGGTGCAGCGGAGCGCACGGGTACGGCTAGTAATCAATAAGTCATTTGTCTTTTCTTCTTGCCACTTGTGGGGGTTGTTATGCGTAACATTCAAACAGCTATATCTCCAAATCCATTGAAAATTGCACACTTGTTTATATAGAAGAAATGGCGTTTTCATATGGGAGAAATCACAGAGAAGAGCCTATCTACGAGAGATTTCGCGCACAATGCACAAGTTGCTAGAGACGCGTCTCTAGCAACTTGTGCATTGTGCGCGAAATCTAGACGGTACAAACAGCTGATCTTCGATGTCAGCTCGACACTTCGCCGCGATCATGCGGCAACTTCTCTGACGTTACAGTCGTGCGGAGTAGTCTGCAATCAGGCGCTCGGCCGGAATTTGACTCTTCAAACTAACACAGCTGGGAAGGGAAACGAGGATTTTTATCGCCCTTCCCGAGCCTGCATACGATGGAGTGGAGTTACAATGAAAGGAGTCGTAACTCAGGCCCCTTGTCTCTCTTTGTGAGAAGACGTGGATTAACTGTGTTCTTTGATTGCACAACAGCAGGCGCTGGCAGGTGACATTCTGGGTCTGTACTTTAGGGATTACCTGAGAGTTATTTCTAGGAAAATGACGCGCCAAGCAGCTTTGTTCAACATCTTGTTATGTAACGGAAATCCAAGATTAAGGAAGAAACGTGTTGCTCAGCAACCTATATATAGTCAGGTCCGAAAGTCTTGTCATCTCCCCTTATTTGTATGTATTTTGAACATGTCATAGCAGATGTGTGACAAAGGTTGGCACTTCACGTTCCAGTTTGTTTAGCGATCCACAATGGGACCATTATTCTCTTGTCTAAATTAAATAATTACGGTTTCTCACAACAAATGTTAAAATTAATGACATCATATTTAATAAATAGACAGCAATATGTTAAATACCATCAATGCGAGTCATATATTTACACTGCTGATTCTGGAGTACCTCAAGGCTCAAATCTTGGCCCACTATTATTCTTGATTTATATTAATGATTTGCCTAAAGTAATTAAATATTCAAAAGTTTACTTTATGCTGATGATCTAAGGATATTCAAATCAATACAAAATACGTCCGATCTAGAATTACTACAAATTGATATCAACAATATTTATCAATGGCTTTTAAATAATGGGTTAAATTTTAATACAAAAAAATGCTGTTATATGACTTATACAAGGACTACATCTTATTTAAGAGGTAATTATACATTGAATGGTGAACCATTACAACGAATATATTGTGTAAAAGATCTCGGCGTAACTATTAATTATAATTTGACTTTTCATAATCACATATTTAATATAACAAATAATGCTTTCAAAAATCTGGGTTTTATTATTAGAAATTCAAAAACTTTACAGAACACTTCGACTTTGACACTTCTTTTTAATTGTCATGTTCGCGCTAAATTGGAATATGCCTCTGTAATTTGGTCACCCACTTGCAAATCACATCGTAATCAAATTGAAAAAATTCAAAAACGATTCTCTAGATATCTGTATTTTAGAAGATATCATTGTTCAGCCCTCCATAACAAAATTTCGTACAACAATCTACTTGCTGAATTTAATTTAATGTCTCTTGCCAGTCGTAGATTACTTGCTGAGCAGCTTTTATTGTATAAAATATTCAACGGTCTACTGGATAATAGCGAAACATTATCACAAATCCAGATTAACGCTAGAACATCACATTTAAGAAATCGTCAATTGTTATATTATAAAAAACCAAACACTTCAGCACATAAAAATTCACCTGTGTTAAAAATGTGTTCAAATTTCAATGAAATATGTAAAACATGGGATCTAGATTTCTGCATTTCTTACATGGAATACAAACATTTTCTTATTAATATACTGAAGGTTGTTGATTTTATATAATATTGCTATTTGTTACTCTGTAAGTTACCAATTATAACTACATTTTACATTTTTGGCTATGATATCTATATTTAACTATTTTTCATATATTTTATTTTGTATTTTTCATTTTGTATCTATATCTGTATCTCTTATTTAGGTAGTATCTATTTGTCTGTTCTTTTTTTTTTCTTTCCTTTCTCATTTTCCATTTTTATTTATATTTACACTTGTATCTGTTTCATCTCTTTTTTTTTCCATGTTATCTATGTTTTTTATTTTTTGTAAACGAATATCTGTACTGTCTATTATAATTGGGGCTTGCCCTGTTATAGGCATAAATAAATAAATAAATAAATAAATAAATAATAAATTATTGTCGCGACACAAAATGATGCAGCGCCTTGTCCTGTGTGAAATTTTCCTCAGCGAAGGCGGTATGATTTCCCTGAATGCCTCCCTAACAGTTTGCTTCAAATCTTCAATTGTCTGGTATCGAAGTTTCGAGACATGCTGCTTAATTATTCCCTAAAGTGAAATTACATCGCCTTACAAGACTTCTTGTGGCATCCCGTCTCTTTGGAACCACCAGGTATTAGTCGCGCGGATGGTAAACGGCCCATGGTCTCACCAGCGAATAGGGATTATAAAGAATGGACACTTCGCGTCGGTACCTTTGATGTAGCCGGACCGATTTCAATGACCTTCAAGCCAGCTAGAGCGTCAGATTCTGCTTTCTCCCTAGAGTTGGCGCTGACATCACACCAGCTAGCAGTCGACACAGCGGAAATATAACACATACAATTAATACATCTAGGTACATTATGTACTCAAATAAAATAAATTGGATCCATAAAATAATAAATCCTTCATTAACTGTAATGTCTAGACTCTAGAGTTCCTTTATAATGAGAGTTCAGACGTTGACCCCAACAACAATTAAAATATGTAATGATTTGATAGCGCTGAAAATGGAAAAACAAAACTTACGAGAAGTAAAACCATATACCTATATTATATTATATACAAATATTAAACGAATTCGATACTTAATTTTATAATGTATTATATTATTTTATAATATAATTTATGATATCTGAAATATAAAATATTATTACAACTAGTTTGTCACTGACAAATAAGGAAAAGCTGTTAACTTGAATTTATTTGAAGCAAAGCGTTACTGGATTATGCAATAAGGTAGGGGATGTTTGGATCCTGTGTCTCAACTCTATTATCTTAGCGTATGCTCGATTACACTACCTCTAGCGCTTGAAAGTGGAACTAGGCGCTGGCGCACAGAGAAACAAAACACAGGAAAATTCACTCAGCGTCCATTCTTAATAATCCCTATTCGCTGGTCTCACCTTAATTCCATGGTCTAGAGGAAAATCTTTAATTTGGGACTCCACTTGCGTTGACACTCTAGCTCCATCTCACTTGCCGAATACCTCCAGACGCGCAGCATCTGCTGCTGAATTAGCCGTGAAGAAGAAAGTCAATAAATATGCTCATCTTTTAGACAATTATATCTTTGTCCCATTTGCTGTGGAGACCTTCGGTCCTTGGAGTCATGACGCTAAAGTTTTGGTATCTCAAATCGGCCAAATTTTGATCTCCATTACTGGTGATCGCCGTTGCACTACTTATTTGCGTCAACGCTTAAGTATTGCTATTCAACGCGGAAATACAATGAGCGTTTTAGGTACTCCGATCCTATGCACGAACTCTTCCTTTTTTTTAATTTACTAAGTATTCTGCGTATGTAAGTTTATTTACTCTAAATAAAATTGTTTCAGGGCGAGTAATACTAAAAATATATGAATTGGAAATGTTTATGGTTCTTTTATGACCCTTTTTTGTTTAATTTTTAATTGTAATTTAAAGATTATATCATCTTGAAAGATACAACATTTTAGTTTCAGAACAGTTTGGATTTAGGAAAAATAAATGCAGGGATTATGCAATATTTAGTTTAACTGACAAAATTCTGGAGACAATTAATAAATTTGAAGCTGGGGGATTTTCTGTGATTTATCCAAAACATTTGACTGTATAAATCATAAAATCCTGTTAGACAAATAAGATTATTTGGAATTAAAGGCGTTGCACACCAATGGTTTTACTCATATCTCATAGATAGGAAACAGAAAGTCAAAATCAACACAACTATGAAATCTACCTCGACATGGCGAATTATTAATAATGGATTTCCTCAAGGATCAATATTAGGTCCCCTACTTTTTCTAGTGTTCATAAATTATTTTGCACCCCAATAAAAGATGTAGGTCATCCATATTATTTGCAGATGACACAAGTATAATAATTACAACCAATAACTCCAACACATTTCAATCTTCAACAGAGGAAATTCTCTTCAAAATATGTAGCTGTAGTAGCAACAAAACTAGCGGTAATAGCAACAATACTAGCGATAGTAGCAACAATGCTAGCAATAGTAGCAATAATAGTAGGGATAGTAATTTTAGTAATAGTAATAGTGATGTTAAGGGTGTTTGAGAATAAGGTGCTTAGGAAAATATTTGGGGCTAAGCGGGATGAAGTTACGAGAGAATGGAGAAAGTTACACAACACAGAACTGCACGCATTGTATTCTTCACCTGACATAATTAAGAACATTAAATCCAGACGTGTGAGATGGGCAGGGCATGTAGCACGTATGGGCGAATCCAGAAATGCATATAGAGTGTTAGTTGGGAGACCGGAGGGAAAAAGACCTTTAGGGAGACCGAGACGTAGATGGGAGGATAATATTAAAATGGATTTGAGAGAGGTGGGGTATGATGATAGAGACTGGATTAATCTTGCACAGGATAAGGACCGCTGGCGGGCTTATGTGAGGGCGGCAATGAACCTTCGGGTTCCTTAAAAGCCATTTGTAAGTAAGTAATAGTGATAGTAGTTCTAGTGGTAGATCTTGAAGGCTTCCGATTGCTGTCAGCGTCAGTATTCAACGCAGACGAGAAAATGCTGACATGTCTGAAGCCCTGTCAGGGACAGGGATGTTTTGCGTACCTAAATACACAATGCAGAATAATAATTTATTTATTTATTTGTTTACTTATTAGTATGGCACTTTCTTCCTTCCTCCAAAGCAACACGATGTATGAAAGGTAAAATGTAAGTACAAAAGACATTAAAAAATTTGTTCTTGATGAAAAGCACGAATATCTGATTCACACTCCAGTTGTCTGGGATTGCTCGCCTTGCGTGAACTGAGAAGCGCTACAAGCTCGTTAAAATGTTTGAGGAAGCCATAGCAACCAAGAAAACACGGGATCGCTGGAAACAGTTGAACTGCGAGCTGCGCACTATGGGCTTCGTAGACAATATGGCTACGAGTGTTCACGAGGTCACCATTTCCAAAGAGCAACAACCGTGTCTGTCCATGCAACAGTTTAACTGCGTTACCATGGTTTAAAAACAAATCACTGTGCGGCTTTTACGTCCATTGCAAGCGACATTTCGGCACTGCCAGATAAATCCGGGTCTTAAAGGCTTTTCCAGTACAATTTCAATTTCAAGGATCTTAAATGATCTCAAACTCAAAATAATTCAGAACAATTAGGAGGAAGAATCTAAATTCCGCTTGACAAACTAATCCACAGACTTGCTGGTTGTGAAAAATGAATGACATGTTGTAACTCAAACTAGGAAGGCGAATTCCTTCAACATTTGAAAATAGGTCCAGGACAATTCGTCTCCGACTTTACGTCCCCGGACCAGGAAACTGGTTCCCAAAACGTTTGGTCCCAGATGAAATTAGTTCCAAAGAGAATGCGTACCAAGAGTTATATTTTGTTCCCAATTACATATTTTAATAACTTAATTATTTTACATAATTTCAGTTTGTTGCCAATTATTTGATTACATAGATACTTCAAAGGTTGCCGGCGATATTGTGGCAATGTATTTCATCTTGTGTATCTGGAGAGTTTACGTTCTGAAGGAACAGGACAGGAAATCCATGTGGTTGATAGAAGACGACATCGGAAATGAAATAATAGACAAACAAAACAGATGGACGAAACATGTACAAGAGTTATATGGACAAGGAATCGTCCAGATGACTTAGCTATAATTAACGTCAATATTTAAAAAACATATACATTTCCATGAATGTCATAGCAAAATCCACAGCTATTTTAATCTTATGTGAGTCTTTTGGCCTGGTTAATGCACACAAACATTTTCACTTACTTTGGGCAAACAGTTAAAAAAATGCACCATAATATAAAAAAATGTAAAACCAAGAAAAAATTATTCCGGTGCATTTTTTTTTAACTTCATCCAAAATAATTGAAAATATTTTTGTGCATTAACAAGCCCCAAAACATCAAAAATAACTATGGGTTTTGCTGTAACATTCATGGAAGTATTAGAAAAAAATATTGATATTAAATTTTAGCTCAAAAAATTGTGGAATTTAAAAAAAATATATACCTCAAGATCTGCTAATATTCTTCAATTTGTAGTAGGTATTATTGAAGATAAAAAATGTAAAAACATTCCCTGAAAATGTAGTTTACACTAGTGGCTTGTGCAGCAAATGCTGCAAACTAAGTTCATTAGACGTTCAAATAAACATTTTTCAGATTTATTTTCAATGAAGAGTACCAGACATTCTGAAAGTTATTTGCTTCCATAATAATGAAACATACTCTCTCTCTCGAGCCAATACTGAAGAGAACCATGCATATAAATATCTACACCACACCGCCATTAAATATATGAAAAAGACCCAACCTCATTTGATTAATAAGTATAAAAATATTTGATTTTTAATAATATTATTATCTTAGGTAAGTTTTATAGCTTTCAGTAACATATACTATATAGCCGCCACTCAGTAAAATATAGAAATCAAAACCTATTTAAGTTATTCTCTACATCTACTTATATAACTCCAAAACGTTTCACTTTCATATCATCAATATAGCATTAGTATGTATAATTAATGAAAAATAGTCACAGTATGGCATTAACTACAATAATATTTCATGCAACACTAGTAATAATGTCATCAAATCACCTCAAGTTTTGTAGTTTTTAATATCCAATACACAGCTGTACCCAGAAAATTACACACCACAGAATCGAACCTGTAAGTTATTTTTAGTAAGTTAAGTTTTTAATAACCAATTAATTTGAGCTCTAAATATGTCAGCATTCTTGCAGATCATGGCCTTCGTGTAATATTGTTTACTGTAGTATGTGTTTTGTTTTAATCTGAAATGCAATTAGCTAGTTTTCAAAACCGACGACAGATGGATTTTGGAAAATAGGAAAATTATGTTGAAACATTGACATTTCACTGAAAACTACTATTTTTTCTTAAAAACTTTGAGTTCCAAGCTTCAAAATGAGGGGTCATTTATTAAAATCCGTTCAGCCGTTTTCCCGTAATTTCCATTACCAGTTCAAATTATATATATAGATATCTATAACAGTTTTTTTGTAACGCGCATCGAAACTTCATGAAATTACAATTGTCGATATAGGCAGTACCTTCCCACCTTTAATACAAGGTTCCGTATCTGGACATGAACCCGTCAATTTTAAAAACTCTTTCGTTAACAGTCACAAGTATGTGGCCACTTTACACAGAATAGTGCAGCTGAACAATGGGCAGAACAACTAACAATACAACCTTCTGCACTTCGACACCAGGCCGCAAGAATGAAGTCTCAGGTAGCCTCAACCTCATCAGGACTAGGATCTCTTGTCTTGGTCGTTTATTGCTTATGAAAAGCTGAATTTACTCGCTTAGCTGAAGGCGGAAATCCATCTGTATTCCGGAGTTTCACCTGCTTACATGGCCGTGATGAATTAATTCCCAGAAGGCCATGGAACGTGCGTGTTCATCTCATATCTGCTCATCTCATTGTAAAGCCTCGCGAAACAGCACTTGATCTCCCGTCATCGAGTGACGTAGCAACTTCTATGATGTCACAAGAACGCTATTTTATTTAATCCCTCGTATTCGTGTCTCCTGTCTGTTTTCTACAGCCTGCATATGAGTGGCCTCATCTTCCCAGATATTTCGCTAATTAAGAATTTCCACTGTTCAAAGCATCCTGCACATATAGGCTGACGTAACATGCATGAATCCATGGGACTAATACTGGATGTTCAGTTCAAAGTGTGTCATGGCTCGCTGTATGCCGTCATGTGGCTAGGCGATGAGCCTAGAGCAGCCGCGGCGAAAATGCGACTCACGAGCACATTGTGGCTCGCAGTGCTTTTCTCTCGCTTCCTACCCACAACCCCCACCCTCTTACTCACTGGAGTCAAACTCCGTTCTATTTGTATTTGTCTCTGACCTGCGAGTGGCGTATCGTCGCAATGTCTCTTTCGAAACCATGTACCTCTATAAAAACGAAAGTTTCAAGTAGGATGGGAGGACGCATTTTTTGCTGACAATATGATGAGAATATTAAATGTATGATTTGTTCACAAGTATTACGAGGAAAACGGTTGTATAACATAAAACGGCATGTTACTGATGAAACATTAAAAGGTTAAGTGTTATTATTATTATTATTATTATTATTATTATTATTATTATTATTATCATCATCATCATCATTGTACGTCGATCCTTTTTCAGCAGATGTACGAATAATGCGGTTAGATCTTTAATTTAAATTCACATATTTACAATGTGATGTTAAATGAAAGCTAGATGTAAGGACTTGACAAATGTTGAACTTTTCAAATCTTTGGCAAAAAAATAAATATTTGAAGCTTCGTTCTTTCGCTTGCTCTGTTGAAGCCATGTTCGCTACAACTTACGTTTGTGAAAAATTATTTTCAACAATGAAAATAGTAAAAATCAAATTTAGATCACGACTGACAGACAGATACCTTCGTGATCAACTACGACTGGCAGTAAGTGACTTAATTCCTGATTTTGAAACTCTGCCACAGATACATTCTGAAGACAATTAATTTTAGTTTGTGATTATGTATCCTATGTCTTTTTTTGTTCATTTCTTTCTTTGTTACACGTACTAAACATTAGTTTGTAACCTTGTACTGTATATAATTTTATTTAAGTGCTTGATGTAAGGAAAATTAAAAACCGTTAATGTCAGACAGTTGCTACAATTCCCCTTCGGGTGTCCACCTCCCTCCATAGGTGCTATGTACGTTGCAGCTTACACAGTGGCTCGGCGCATAATAGCATTTTCGCCACCGCTGGCCCTAGAGAATTCAATCTTCCTACACTTCCGCAAAGCCGTATTACCTATGTGCCAGAGAAGTTGTCTAGCAAGTACGGCGTTCATTCTGAAGAGTACTTACCGATACTTACGGTAACGCCGGTAGTGGCAGAAATGTGAACTGTTTGGAAACATGTACTGGGGTGAGTTTTTTTTTTCTTTACGGGGACAGGGTTAAGACGATTACTTACGTATTTGTTGACATTAACTTCGACGGTCAACATGGACACGGAGAATCTGATTTGTGTTGTGGAATGTTGCCGTTACCGATGATAAAAAAATACCCTGCGTAGGACTCGCCCGCGCAAAACACAGTTCGAAAGAGGTTACGGTAGCACACAGACCGTACAGACCGCCATCTGTTGCTACGACGTTCAAGTTATACCGTACACGTTCTCAAGTTCATATTGAACGCCTTGATTAATAGGCAACTTCTCTGACCTAAAAGCTGACACTCGCTTCAAATCGTTGACTCACAACAGTGACGTCATGATACACTTTGAAATGAACACCCAGTATAAACGGCGCTGGGTTAGTCCTCCGTCTCCCCTAACATTCCATGTCTTTCACAGTAACGTATATGGAATCTATAAAATAAACGCTCTACACAGCCAAGTAACCACCGGAAACTACCGTACCATCTTCCACACTACAACTACATGGGATCTTTCTACGAAAGAAATTACCAAAGGAAAACCTGTAGTTGGCACTAGCTAATGAATATTCAATTTTGACATCGTTATAAAATCTATTCAGGTAAGGGTGTACACAAAGGGTCATTAAAATATGCATGGGATTTCTATGCATCCTAACGATATTGACATTCCAGGAGGCAGTGTCAATATTTCCTGTTGTTGCGACCTGGATATTGAGAAAAAGTTCCAAAGATTAAGAGTAAAACAAATAATTCGTTAACGCTTACATTGTTAGATGGCTATTAAACTATGAAAACACCGGAGTTCACAAGGCTCTTCTTATATTTCAACAAACAAACATATACAGACAGGGTGTTTCAAAAATACGGGGCATAATTTCAGGTATGTATTTCCCACATGTAGACAATCAAAATAGTTCATTACAACATTTGTCCGGAAATGCTTTATTTCCGAGTTATGGCCTTCACAACATTGAAATTCACCGGAACGTTTTTCTTTCCGCAGGTATTAGTATTTATTTATTTAACCTGGTTGAGATAAGGCCGCCAGGCCTTCTCTGCCCCTCTACCAGGGGATTACAACTATAACATGAACAATAAGATTACAATTAATATTAAATTTACAATTACAATTACAATAAAAATTAAAGTACGACAAGAATACCTGATTAATGAAAGCTAGACATTTTATCATAGAAATTAAGAACAAAGAATATTTTTGAATTTACTAAATTACAAATTAAACCTACAATAACAAAATTCTATAGTGATGAAATTACCGGATATTGAAATATTTTTTGATAGATTAAGAGAACTATTTACAAGAAACCATGTCTGAACGAGTCTCAATTACTGACCAAGTGCCTAGTAAGTTTGCATTTGAATTCAATTTTATTTCGACAGTCCCTGATGCCAGCAGATAAGAATTCCAGAGTCTTGGCAGGGCTATTGTGAAAGAGGATGAGTATGAGGAGGTTCGATGGGATGGTATTGTTAGTATTGTTTCATGGCGAGAGCGTGTGTTCAGATTGTGGTGGGAAGAAAGGTAAGTGAAGCGAGACGACAGGTACGAAGGAATAGAAGAGTTCAAGATTTCGAAGAGAAGGAGAAGTGAATGTAAATTTCTTTTCTTATCTAGTTTAAGCCAACCTATTGCTTCCAGGGATGGGGTAATGTGATCATATTTACGAACATTGCTTACAAAACGTACACACAAATTATGAGCACGTTGAAGTTTCGTTTTGTTGTCGCTGGAAAGGTCAGTCAGTAAAATGTCAGCATAGTCAAAATAGGGAAATACAAGTGTCTGCACAAGGGACTTTTTTAAGCAAGAGGGAAGATGAACATTTATCCTTTTTAGCACATGAATAATAGAATATACTTTTCTGCAGGTTTCTGTGATTTGCATGTCCCAGTTGAGA
Source organism: Periplaneta americana (assembly GCF_040183065.1). Classification (NCBI taxonomy): domain Eukaryota; kingdom Metazoa; phylum Arthropoda; class Insecta; order Blattodea; family Blattidae; genus Periplaneta; species Periplaneta americana. Next base: position 6,021,236 of record NC_091124.1, on the reverse strand, counting down.
TTATTATCCATGTGAATGCCAAGATTTTTTACTGAAGAACTGAAAGGGATATGCACTGTACTTACTTTAACGGGGGAAATGTCGAGGTGTTTTACAGCGTCGGTTTGCCGTTTGTGTCCTAATATGATTGCTTGTGTCTTTCCAGGATTGATATTAAGATGGAATTTCTTTGTCCATGTCAAAATCGAGTCAATGTCTTCGTTCAATTTATCTATAGCGTCATTTATTCGATCTAAGCGGGAAGAGATGTAGCATTGAAGGTCGTCAGCATACAAGTGATAGTTACAATGCCTTACATGAGATGTAATATCATTGACATAAATTGTGAACAACAATGGTCCGAGTACCGAACCCTGTGGTATACCTGATGTTATGTTAAGCCAGGAAGAGCTTCGATTCCCGGATACAACACATGGTTGTCTTTCCCGTAAGTAGGATTCGAACCATCTCACAGCAATCTCTGACAAATGCAGATTTCTCAATTTATGGGTGAGCATGTCAAAATTTACAGAGTTGAAAGCTTTGCTAAGGTCAAGAAGTGTTAGTATTGTTACTTTATTAGAGTCGATTGCTTCACGAATGTCTTCTGTCACTTTAAGTAGAGCAGTGCTTGTGTTGTGTCCAGCTCTGAAACCTGACTGATACTTGTCGAATAGTTTGTGTTCGTTCATGTAGTTAGTAATTTGTCTGTGTACGATTCTTTCCAGTGCTTTTGATATGGCTGGCAGGATACTGATTGGTCTATAGTCGTTCGGGTCGGTGGGAACTTTGACTTTTGGAAGAGGAAGAACGAAAGCTTGCTTCCATATTTTAGGGAAAGTTGAAGTGATTAAGGAACTATTGAATATGTGTGCAATTGTAGGTATTACTATGTCTTGTATTTTCTGTATGAGTAATATGCTAATGTTGTCTGGCCCTTGAGCTTTCGTCTTGATGCGTCGGATGGCTTTCATTACGTCAATAGGAGTGACGTCAGTAAAACAGAATTTGTCTCGAGTTGGGGGAGGTGAGTCAGGCAAAACTGTGTCTTGTTTCGTTGTGTTGTTTAAGGTCGGGTCCTTTACAAAGTGTTCGTTCAATCGGTCAAGTGGGATGGGAATGTCTGCTTGTTCACTAGCCCTTCCAAGTCCAATAACCTTTAGATTTTTCCATAACTCGGAAGGGGTTGTGTTGGGCTCTATAAGTTTGTAGGAGTATTTAAGTTTAGCGTTTCTTATTAGTTGAGTCGTTCTGTTTCTTAGGTGTTTATATGAGTTAAAATATTCGTCGTTTTTATTGCGGGTGTATTTCCTATAGGCTAAGTCGCGTTCGGACATCAGGCTACGTATTTCAGTCGTCATCCAAGGGGCTGGGGTCTTTCTGGTACGTTTGGTCTTTAATGGTGCGTGTTTGTCATAAAGTTGAAATATTAACGTATTGAATAAATCTACTTTCTCGTCTACAGTTCGTTGTCATTACAGAAGATGTTCAAAATGTCCACCTCCTGCTTGAATACAGACCTCACATCGATGTCTCATTGACCTGCGAACACGATCCCAAACTCCACGAGTATTGCGTATGTACTCAGAACATGCCACAATTCGATTCCGAAGGGATTCCAAATCAGGCACCGGAGACGAATAAACCAATGATTTTAAATGGCCCCACAAGTAGAAATCGAGAGGGTTCAGATCAGGTGAGCGTGGAGGCCAAGCAATTGGGCCACCTCTACTTATCCATCGATCAGGAAACCTTCGATCCAAGTACCGGCGAGCCGTACGACTGAAGTGTGCAGGAGCGCCATCATGCAAGAAGTGAATGTGTTGACGATTGATCAGTGGAGTGTCTTCTAAAACATGAGGTATGGTGTTTTCCAGGAAGTTTGTGTACGCCTGCCCCGTAAGTCTGTTTGATTTGAATACATGTCGCACAGTCTAACGCCTACACAACACTGAATGTAACCTTCGCCTCGGAATGAACTGTCAGAGTGCCTTCTTAATGTCTCCTTTGACGGCAACGACCTGCGGAAAGAAAAACGTTCCGGTGAATTTCAATTTTGTGAAGGCCATAACTCGGAAATAAAGAATTTCTGGACACATGTTGTAATGAACTATTTTGATTGTCTACATGTGGGAAATACACACCTGAAATTATCCCCGTATTTTTTAAACACCCTGTATAATATAATAATAATAATAATAATAATAATAATAATAATAATAATAATAATAATAATATAAAATTTACTCTGTCACACGTTAAAAGTGTTAAAATTGTTAAAAAGGTATTTACCTTTGACAGACGGCCCGTTTCGACGCTATTTGTCGTCGTCTTCAGTGTCTCTTGAACCACTGCTGATTTTGGCTCTGCGATGTGCAGTTGTCGATGGTAGGGGTGGGGTGTGTTGCTCCTATGGTGGGGGTTGGTTGTCTGTATGCTATGACGTACTATGACGTCAAACAATGTGTGCGTATTTAACTGTAGTTGCGTATTAAGTATATATTGTGGGTGTGCTATTGTATTCTTATATATTTCGTATTGTTCTAGGATGTTTAACTGTGAACTTTTTGGTGTGATGTGTACAATAGCACACCCACAATATATACTTAATACGCAACTACAGTTCAATACGCACACATTGTTTGACGTCATAGTACGTCATAGCATACAGACAACCAACCCCCAGCATAGGAGCAACACACCCCCACCCCTACCATCGACAACTGCACATCGCAGAGCCAAAATCAGCAGTGGTTCAAGAGACACTGAAGACGACGACAAATAGCGTCGAAACGGGCCGTCTGTCAAAGGTAAATGCCTTTTTAACAATTTTAACACTTTTAACGTGTGACAGAGTAAATTTTATGTTTTTAACAAAGTGTTAACGAGAACTTTAATCAATAATAATAATAATGTCGAAGGCATACAGAATGCCTGCACATAAGCATAAAGTACACATACATTAAAATAGCCTATAAATATTTAAGAGTCAATAGAACATTACTCAAGGGTTGAAAGGCCCACACTTGGACCTCTGGACTGTGAGGACACAGTTGTATTAATGTATTTAGTCAATTTAATACAGTAAAGCAGAGGTCGTCAGCACAGAGCACGCTGGGGCTAGCGTCTCTTACCCGCGGAAAACGCAATGCACAATAGTGCTCTCGTAGCTGCTAGCGGGTATGCTCTCTATCTCTCCCTGCTGCACGACGGTGCACATGGGACGGCACCGCGTACCCATTGCACATTTCAGCGAGTGCTGACGACAACTGCAGTAGAGCATCGATAATCCGAACGTCAATAATCTGAACCGTCGAAAATCCGAACCCGAACCCTCAATTTTTTACGTGCGTTTGAAAAAGCGCGGGAGTGGTTCAATGTTCTAAATTGGCTGGTTAAAACGCCAGAGTGCACGGCAACAGAACAAGTTAAGAGACTTGGTTGGAAGCAAACGAAGCTCAGTAAAAAAGATTTTTTTAAATCTGTCTAGTGTTGTTTGTAGTACTGTATGTAGGCCTATTTAAATTTTTGAAGTTAATACAGTATGTAATTAAAATTAATTTTTGTCTCGTTTCTGCTGTGTATTCGAAAATCCGAACGAATCGATACTCCGAACAGGACTGAACATCAATTAGTTCGGATTATCGACGGTGTACTGTAATATTGTTTGTATCTTCGACACCACCTGGTGAACTGTTATAAACCTTTCTGTCAAAAGCCATACAAGTTCTACTGATATTTGTGAGGTCGTGTACCGGAATACTTGAACAATTTTTATTAGGAATGTTTAAGTATGAAAGTCACTATTTTAATGAATGTCAGAAAGTTTGGTATGAATTAACTGCGATACTTTATATCGTAAACGGGAAGGTTATAATGTAGAAAATATCCCTACTAGAGGTCCAATGAGGAGTGGATCAGGACAGCACGTTTGCACATCTCCTTTTTATGTTGGGTTAGGTTCTTTTCAAACTGAAATGACGAGTGAAACGTACAGTTAAAATTACTCTAACCTAACCTAACCTAACCTAACTTAACATGAAAAGGTTAGGTTAGGTTAGAGTAATTTTAACTGTCCTACGCTTCACTCGTCATTTCAGTTTGAAAAGAACCTAACCTAACATAAAAAGGAGATGTGCAAACGTGCTGTCCTGATTTGCACTTGACAATGTGTTACTGGACCATGAAAATGGATCTCACAAGCAAATACCATACAAAAGTCTAGACTTGACTAGTGCATAATAAAATACAGTACCACATCATTGTTAATTGTAGTAGGTACTCAAAATTCATAATTGATAAATACTATTAAGTTTGGAAATTAAGCTTAGAGCGTACAACAGAATCTGCAACACCCATGATGTTCAAATGTAACACCAACAAATGTGATAAACAGGCATCGGTCCTGGGCACAGAAACGCATGAAGTTCAGAACGCACGGGTGATAGTGTTGTGTTGGTCGAGTGGAATGGGAGATGGAGCGCGCCGTTACTTCTTGTCTCAACATGTAAACAGTCCGTCACAGTACGGCACAAAATATATTTCACCCTGTACAGATGCAGTATATACAGTACATTCCTAGTGTAGACAATAAATTCTACCATTAAAGTATTAACGTGAGTTGTAACATTTAATCAGGTGTCCCTACGCCGAAGCCTGTTACACGTACCGCAGCCAAGCAGCAATAGGGATATCCTGAACTAGCACCAACAGATAGCGCACGTGTACTTTGAGGGATGCGCTTTGCGTGTGCATTTGTTTTTCGTATATAAACAATGAGGATATACGTAGTGTATTAGTATACTAAATTCTCTTATAAACAACTAAAAATGACAAATTTTTGTTATGTTCCTATATGTAAAAACCAGGGAAAGCTTTTTGTTTTCAATCAGGTCCCGAAATATTCTGAATATATGCTTTAAACCTTAACAAATATATGTAATTAAATTGCGCCTCGAAAGTGCTAGGTATTAAGTAAAAGTAACTACTTCAAGTAAGGAATTGTTGACTACAGCTTCAGTTTGAAAGAGGAAAAAGAAAAATTAATAAAAACGTATGCAACCTCGACAGCGAGTTATGTTAGCTCAGATTATATGAAATAGTTGTAGGAGTCTCCGAATTTACGCCTGCAGTAAACTCTCGATAAAACGGGAATGTTTATTATCCAGGACGATCCGTAGTGACATCCATTTCGTGAAATCCATTTAATGCACTGTACCCTAATTATTAAAACCATGTTTTAACTTCAAATTTTCAAAATCATCCTATATAGTAGCCTATTCAAAACTGCATGTCCTTAACCTACAAAACGCACGACTAATCGTGATACTACTGCGATCATATTATATCATCCTATTAAAAATTGCATTTGATCTTTCAGCAACTACAGAAAAAATACAAGGAATTCAATCTCGATAGTCCCTTCCCTATAAAAAACACATTGGTGGCTGCATATCCTGTTTTTAGCATACGGTTCGTAAATACTAATGATTAAAGATGATATTCACCTTCGACATAGTTCCTATTTTTTTATTCGTGCATATTGTTCGCAAAGTTCTCGTTTAGGTTCATGAACATTCAATTTACTCGTATCTATATTCTGCATACTGCAGATTTCCCCACCCAGCTCGGGGAATCGCTCAGTATTATACAGGTTTACGTTATTATTTATTGTAAATTAAATTAAATTATGAGGTAAGAAAGTATTAGTCCACACCTGTGGAGTAACGGTCAGCGCGTCTGGCTGCGAAACCAGGTGGCCCGGGTTCGATTCCCGGTCGGGGTAAGTTACCTGGTTGAGGTTTTTTCCGGGGTTTTCCCTCAACCCAATATGAGCAAATGCTGGGTAACTTTCGGTGCTGGACCCCGGACTCATTTCACTGGCATTATCACCTTCATCTAATTCAGACGCTAAATAACCTAAGATGTTGATAAAGAGTCGTAAAATAACCTACTTAAAAAAAAAGAAGAAAATATTGAATTATATTAAATAATACTAGATTATAAAAAATAATTGTAAATATAATTTTGACACGCACAGAAAACCAACAAGCGGGAAAACGTAATCAACTGTAGCATATGACATAACATAGCCCTACAACATGTTGCTGCGCATGGAACGCTCCTGCCAACTAGCGGTAAAACTTCGCATAAGATATCCCAATACACACAACGGTAATGCACATTACGCACCCAGCTGTGCTGTTGCAGCCGGCTGACTGCACACGGGTCATGACGTCATTTAGCCTATACTCCGTGCACTCTAAACCTCATACTGGTTACTCTGTATCCCTAGGCCGAAGCCCGCTGATAACATACGTACCAATGGAAGTATTGATACGACATCCTCTCTTACCTGCAACAAAAGGAAACTTCGTTTTAGTCACACTTGATACATTTCACCAATGTATTCATATATAATTAGAAGATAATTTTAAAATTTAAACAAATGTAAACAATAATAAGTACAGATAATATAGACAACAGTAAGGGACAGCAAGAAATCTGTCTAACAAGGAGAGGACACGCTCTGTATATCACCGAATTAAATCAGATTGTGTGAGATGAAAGTACAAGACGTACTGTTTAAAGTCATACCTGGTATGGGTGGGCAATGACCCCTCGTTTTGGAAATATTGGCTACTGGTTGTGACATTCTTCCGTTAGGTGTCTAATAGGGAAGTATTAGACTGTGTAACAGCGTAGCACATACGGTTGGATGCTGAGTTGTCATCCAGGCAACCCCAGTTCGAATCCTAATGCCTTCTCATTTTTTGAAGCTTGATATTATTATTATTATTATTATTATTATTATTATTATTACTATTACTATTACTATTATTATTATTATTATTATTATTATTATTATTATTATTATTATTATTTAAATTTACTTTCAGTTGTCAGCTCCTATATTCGAAGCCATGTTGAAATATGCGTGGTATGCATCAAAATTGATAAACGAACGAGAAGTGTTTGTGAATGTCAAAGATATCTGTTTCGCAGCAGAAGTGCGGAAAAATGTGTGTGACTGTGGACAATCTTCTTTCATTTGCTGTGCATAGTGCAGGAAATATATATGTTTTGTGTGTTTTTATGAAATTTATCATAATGAATCGGGTACAAAATGAAATGGAATACCTGCTACAGAAATAGAACAGACGCCAGTGACACATCTTACCTGCCTACGTGAGTAATATTTCATTGTTTATCCTTTACAATACAATGTTAGTTAATTATAATTTGTTTAAAACATGATGAAGCGTTCAATACATTGAGAAATATGATATAGGTATGTAAATATGTAGTAATATGATATGTAGTAATTTAGGCCCAAGAATATATAACAAATTTATATTTAAATATCCTAATCTTGTCAATTCTAATAGTTCTAGTATTAAATTTAAAAAGTTATGTATGGATTTTATAAAAATTGAAAAATTGTAAAGTTAAATTTATGTACTATAATTGCACAGTAGACATAAGACAAATTGTATTGTATAATTATTAATTTCAATTCAGGAATCCGCCCCTGAGCACGAGTTCTACTCTTACAGGGGCGAGCTAAAGTTTTTCTGTATATTTTATATTTTATGTTACAATTATTAGCAAAATAATAAATAAATAAATAAAATAGATAACTGTGATCACAATATTAATCATTATTAAAAGAAAGAAATATAGGACCAGTTAAGATTCGAACTCAGGTTGCCTGGATAACAACTCAGAATCCAACCATATGGGCTACGCTGTTACACAGTCTAATGCTTCCTATTGAGCACCTAACGGAAGTACGTCACAAACAATAGCCAATATTTCCAAAACGAGGGGTCATTGGCCACCCATACCAGGTATGATTTTAAACAGCACGTCTTGTACTTTCATCTCACACAATCTTATTCCATTCGGTGATATACAGAGCGTGTCCTCTCCTTGTAAGTCCTCATCTCCGTAATCTGGCTTCGCAGATACAGAGTTCCCCGTCTCAGAATGTTCAGTAGGGCTTTACTGTTTACTTAATCATCGTGTATAAACGCATTGCCCCCGGCTGTATCTGAACCCAAAGGCCACACGCGAGTGCAGTCCTGCAGGACGCGAAGCCGTCCTGGTCTCGAGTCCGCTGTCCAGACAGGAAATGTAATTTAATTGCGCCCGGACTTTCACTCCACCCAATCGATCCCCAAATCCCGCAGCTCATGACGAACACTTTATTACACTCGCGTATCGGTACGAATCCAAGCTGCTCTTTCATCTGCTGCCTTCACGATTTTGTCCACAAATCTTCCCTTTTTTCCTCTCTCTCGCTTACTTTTCCATTTACATTTTCTCTTTTCCTATATCCCGTATCTAATTCCATATTCATTATTTTTTTTTTTACTTTGCGTATCTGCACAGAGCTGCTTTATTTAATTTTGCTTCTATTTTGCTCACTGCTGGTTTCAATTTCCCTCTTATTAGTTTCATTTCTTCGACCAGATTCTGTATGACAACTGTCTGCATTTCCCACAATCATCCTTGCCCACGGGGATCCACGCAGCTAGCGGACCGGGACCCAGCACATGTTTGCTCAGGTCGGTATCTTGTACTTCTTTGTGATATGAAATATGAGACGTCACTTCACTGCTTCTCAAAGCAAGTAGGAATTGCTACATTAGGTTCGTTCCAACAAGCGGCTCATGGATCAGTTCATGTACGGTTCCTGTACCATCTTATGCGCATGCGCTAGTTGAGCATCTGCTATGGGATTGAAAATGGACTGGACGCTGTTGGAACGCTTTCGCGGATCGTTATGTACTAAATGCAGAGATGCTATAACTGTGATCACCTTTGCTAAGAACGGGATGCTTAATTATTATCGTTTCGCAGCTAATTCTAATTGCAGAAAATAGAATTTCGATCATTTTCTCTAAAAAGATGACAAAAAATATGGAAGGCAAGAATTCCGCCAATTCAATGTCGTGTACTGGGGGACTCTCATCTAAAAACAGTTCCTTTTTTAATTATTAATGTATGTGCGTTATTTATTATACAGTGAAACCTGCCTTTGCGGTCACTTCATTTAAACGGCCACCTGACCAAAAGGCCAATTTTCTCTGGAACCAATTGGATTTTCCATAAGATCAATACAAATTCTCTCTTTATTTAGCGGCCACCTCTTGCGCCGGCCAGCGGCCGGGGTCTATTTGGATTGGAACCTGACTATAACAGTCACTGTCCAACAAAAAATCTTTTCACGGATACTGTCTGACCTAATTTTTCAATGGTTAGATTGCAGGAAGCAATGTCACGAGGACAATAGCTAAGTGTACAACAGTACACCCTCCATATCTGTTTTATGACTCTTTTGTCACTTTCCACTCCGACCCTGCACAGCTTTAAATTCTTACTCGTTTTTAAAGGTTTGAAACACGGACATTTTTCTATCGAAAATGTCACAGTATGTTTTAGGTCAGTAGTTAAACCATTCGAATTTTTTTATTTTTTTTTCTCCGCTTTCTATCTTTCTCTATTTGGACCAGCTTTTACGAATTTTTCTTCTTTTCATTCAGTTGATTCAGAGGAATTGTGAAGTTAGTTTGAGAGAGAAATCATATCTAACAATAAATCTAGAGCGGTGTTAAGTTTAGAGGCAAGACGAAAAATGATTGAAGAAAATGAGAAGGGAACATGTGAGAGAAAAATTGCAGAAATATTCAAATGTGGAAGGACACAAATAAACGGTATAATTAAGAATAAAGATGAAATATTAAAATAATGAGAGAAAAATATGCGTGGTGGCCAAAAAAGGAAGAGACAATCTGTGTTTAGTAATGTGAATGATTTCGTTTACGAATGGTTCAAGTGTGCGAGGGCGAAGAAATTGTCAGTAAGCGGGTCTATAATTCAAGAGAAAGCTCTTGAAATTACCAAAGAACTCAATGTAAGTAATGTTTTGCTAGTAATGGGTGGTTAGAGCGGACATCACACGTCCAGCCCCTTGATCAAAGTATTATTCATTAATTTAAACTGAGGTACCGTAAGCGAGTTTTGAAAAGGCTAGTTGCAAGAATGGAAGACGCTGACATTAATATGCACGATTGTTGTGTGCGCACAGTACTAAAAAGTGAATGAAATTCAGTATTTTCATGCTGATTCATAAAAACCGCAACCTTAATCAAGCGGCCACCTGATAAAACGGCCATTTTACAAGGTAACTTCAGATGGCCGTTTTAGACAGGTTTCACTGTACTTTAATCAAAGCTGCATGTTGAAATTGTAATTAACTGTTTCAATACCCAAATAATTCCCATTCCCTTTCTTTTTGGCGAAAATTTAAATAAAATCTCTAGTTTTATTATTCGTCTTTACTGTCACTTTTCATCTTTAACCTCAATGATGTGAACAGTCGATCTTGTCTTTCTTCAGTATCCAGGAGACGTTGGTGAGCTCATGCGCATGCGCGTCTTGCGTACTCTTCCGTACATGCCTCAATCCACGGACTATTTCTGACCGTTCCGGACCCATGTCAAAAGCTTGTTGGAACGCCCGACTGCAGTACATGTTTCCGGTTCAGGACTGGTTCGGATTGTGTTGAAACGCTTTTTCTGTACTGCGCATGCTCACGATGGTTACGGACGGTTCCTGACTGTTGTTGGAACGAACCTATTAACTTGGAATCAGCTGCAAGAACAACGTTCATTCAATTGAGTTCACACGGAATACATTCCTTTCCTACAATACAACACATTGTAAGTAGGCCTACTTATCCATTCCATTTCTCAACTACATTGAAATAAATTTTCGGTTTGCGTATGAGCTCGGGAGGAAATTAAACGCAGAATAAATATGGGAAATGCCTGTTATTATTCGGTTGAGAAGCTCTTATCATCCAGTCTGCTGTCCAAAAATCTGAAAGTTAGAATTTATAAAACAGTTATATTACCGGTTGTTCTGTATGGCTGTGAAACTTGGACTCTCACTCAGAGAGGAACATAGGTTAAGGGTGTTTGAGAATAAGGTGCTTAGGAAAATATTTGGGACTAAGCAGGATGAAGTTACAGGAGAATGGAGAAAGTTACACAACACAGAACTGCACGCATTGTATTCTTCACCTGAACTTAAAATCCAGACGTTTGAGATGGGCAGGGCATGTAGCACGTATGGGCGAATCCAGAAATGCATATAGAGTGCTGGTTGGCAGACCGGAGGGAAAAAGACCTTTAGGGAGGCCGAGACGTAGATGGGAGGATAATATTAAAATGGATTTGAGGGAGGTGGGTTATGATGATAGAGACTGGATTAATCTTGCACAGGATAGGGACCGCTGGCGGGCTTATGTGAGGGCGGCAATGAACCTTCGGGTTCCTTAAAAGCCATTTGTAAGTAAGTAAGTATGAGCTATTCCATCTCAAATCAACCGAAATATGTATAGACAAAATTGACCTTACAATTTCTAAATACAATGAAACTTTTTTTGTACGTAGAGAACTGTGATACAATGCTTTGTGCAAAGTTTGAGGCATCAGAACGTCATACTGTTTAAATTAAAAATATTTAAATTTATCCTATTTTCATCAAATTAGCAACTTTAAACTGTTGTAGCTCCGAAACCCTTTCACCCAATGGTCAAAATCATGGTTCATTTTGATGCTGAGAAATTGAAGTTTATATTGACATGTAAATAGATTTTCTTAACTTTTATGGAAATGGAGAAATTTACATTTTCCCTCATTAAGACGCCTTTGGCTAGGAAAAAAATATTTTAAAAATATATAGTTAGATTCCGCATTGAAAGTACAAATAAACATATTTTTTACTGATGGCACGTTGATAAGAAAGTACTGAAAATATCAAATAAAGAAAATAAATAGTACGCGCGTGAACTAACCAGCTGACTGTGAGACGGGAGACAAACAAGGCCAGGAGACAAACACGTGATGCGTCGTCTAGCAGTCATGGCTGTGCTAGCTTCATCACAGGTTTTCATAAACACAGGAGTAAAATGACGCCCAACGCTCCCTTATCTTCAGCTCTCGGCCAGTGCGTGCGGTACTGCGCCGTTCAAGTCTAGGCGTGTGAAAATAATCTATTTAATACCCTCGAAACTTATTGCCGTACCACTAAGCAAACAATGCCGAATCCCTCTTAATAATGCAAGGTTTTTTCTCAATTTTTTTTACATTTTTACAAATGGCCAAAAAGCCTAAAAGCAAGTAAAATCAGATTATGTCTCTCTGTGTACAATAAAAATAAGGATTAGTTCAGCTTCAAAATAAGCTCTCGTTCAATGTTCTGCAGTAAATGGTTCGAGAGTTATGAACGCTGAAAGAGGCTTGTTTTTATAAAATACGCTAAATTTGTCGCTCAATAATACGAAAACCGTTTGACTTTCGATAGTATATTTTTGAAAATGCACTCCCCTCAGCACCTTGTATAAGTAGGGAAAAAATTAAAGTATAAAAAAAATGCGAGGTTTTTTTACTGATCGATTTCATAAATAGCCCATATACTCAATGATAGAAGAATCATTTACTCAATTATGCTTCATAAAACAATTAATTCATTCACAGTATTCTGTCCAAGGGCGGGACTTGCACTGCAAACCCAGCATTCTCCAGTCTTTCCTATTTTTTCCCTTCCTCCTTGTCTCCGCCTATGATCCATATACAGTGGCGATTTCTCTTAAGGAGCATAGGAGCAGTGCACCACCTCTTCAAATAACACACGTTTTTAAATGTATATCAATGAGCTGCAGTAGACTATGTGAGCGACATAATTCTTTATTATAATACTATGTAAAAATAACACTGCATGTGTATTGTTCTTCTTGACGCCTGGGACTTACGTTTACCGCTCGACACTTGCGGCACACTGTTCCATTCGAGCATGCGCAGTAGTAATGTTTCACTGGCAGGCTTTGGAGCATGGTAGGGAGGGAGTACAGTGTACGTAGGGGGGGTTAGGAGCACTTTCAGATGTGTTCTCAAGCTCGTCCCATCATAAATGCTACAATGCATAGTGTGCAAAATCTTTAAATGTGTAATTTTCTATAAGACCTTTACACGAAAAGATCAAAATAAAGAAGATGGGTATACGTACGCATGAATTAAAATTATAAGTGACGAAGAACAATAATAGAGAAGTGACAAGAAAATTCAACATTCGGACTTACGAAAAATGCAATATGCGGCTGCAATACAGTATAAAGACGCTGTATTTTGTTTTCCTTGCCTGTTGTTCGACGGCGAACATTTAATGACAAAAATAAGTACGTTTTATGAATTTTATTTATTTTTCTGTTTGAATTTATGATTGTGCGTAGTAACTAAATAATTTTGATTATCGTTCTGCAGATATGATTGATTTGAAGCACATGAATAAAAGAATTAAAAAACACGATTCTTCAGCTGCACACATCAACAATAATGTTAAATTAGCAGTGTTGGGTCAAACAAACATATAGACGCAATTAGATTAAATTGGATTGTTGAACTTCACAATGATAAAGCTACCAAGCACAGACATGTGCGTGCGGTTTTCTGGAGCTTTGAGTTGGCTTTAAGAGGTCACGAAGACGGAACTCATCCTTAAACGCTAGTATTTTTCTTGGCCTCATCAATTTGAGTTCTGAATTAGACGCACTCAAGGAACATTTGGAAAGAGGAACAGTGTTTAAGAGCACATCAAACACTATACAGAACGAAGTCCTTCAAGCCATTTTGATGTATGCCATGATGAGATTTCAAAGAAATAAAGAAGCTGCTGACTTTTTAGCAGTTAAGGCTGATGAGACGACACACGTATCGAATGCTTGTGAAGGTGTGAACTGTGTTATAAAACGCAATATAGCGAAAACAATATTATTTACGGTGTGCTGCATAGAAATTGAACACTTTACTTTGCTATTACTGGACCTACACAGGAAACTGATTAAGTGCAATTTCTTGACTAACAAAATTATGTAAATCTATACCTACGTAGCATATGTTAATAGTTATGTAATAGTTAGTACCTATAATAATGATAATAATAATGATGATAATAATAATATGATAATCATGATCATAATAAATATTTGTGCACCACCAGGATTATTTATCACCACACGCCACTGTCCATATATAAGATATATTATATATTAATGGAGGAAAATCAACGTACCATTTTTATGGCGCCAGGAATATTGAAAACATGTACATACATCTTAATCTAGAAATATAATCCTCTGAGCTTCAAAAAACTTTCTCTGTGTGCTTCGAATGTGCTTATACTAGGAGCCAGACATTCAAGTCTGTTACTTCCCTGTTAGACATCTTAGTGAGAAGAGTGAAAGGGGAGACATGGAAGAAATGACGGCTAGGATTAGATAGCAAAGCAGTGGATAGGAATATAAGACCCGAAATAAGGAAGAAATGGAGGAGAGCGAAAGAAATGGAGAGGGAAATTCTGTACTGGCGTTATAAATGGAGGCAATATCCCCGCGCATTGTGCTGGCAGCGTGTAATTATCCGAGCGCTATTGTGACAGGATTACAGGCAGGGCGCCCGCTAACAGCGATCTTGTGAACGCACTCCAAGCTTAATTAACGTTCAAGAAATCTCTACATAATCAAGATGATGATGATAATAATAATAATAATAATAATAATAATAATAATAATAATTTAATAATTCTCTTCTTCCTTGTTAGTACCATTATTGATTGCAGTGTTAGGAGATTGCCTCTGATCCATCTCTTATAGTCATTCCTTTTCAAGTAAACATACAACAATCAAATTAATCGAAATGTGCAATTCTTTTTTCATTTCTACAGTGTATATCGAGGAGGAATTAATAATTACCCATCACAAAAATTGTCAAATGAAATAAATAATTAATTAAAAGCCTAGGTATCTTATTTTACTTGATAATAAATATTATTATAATGAAGACAAAATCAAAGAATGTTGTTAAATTGATTCTCTATGCAAGGATTGATCACAAAGTGAAATATTGAATCAACATTTAGACTATTACACTTTTACTACGTCATACTATTTTTGACCAATAAAATGGTACGAAAGGACGGACGTCTTTCAACCAATCATTGCTGCTTATCGCACAATTTTATCACTTCTCTTAGCATTTCTTTATTTTTATTGCTCTCCTAGCATTTCTTGGTTTTTATCGCTTCCCTAGCATTTGTTTCTTTGTTTGCCAATATTTCAAAATGCAAATTCTTTACGGTATTATAAAACATGCTTTGCGATCGTCATTTCTTTCCTGCATAGAAAGTCGACTGAAAGTGGCAGCTCCGTTCAAACGTTTTGGTGAAGCCAACATTAGTGAAATAGAATTTTAGTAAGTCGATATCTATTTTATTGTATTAGAGTACTTTATTTCTTCTAATCTTTATATAGTTTCTTCTGTTCTTATCACTACCCTAGCATTTGTTTCTTTGTTTGCGAACATTTCAAACTGCAAAGTCTTTACGGTACTATAAAACATCTTTTGCGATCGTCATTTGTCTACCGTATGTTTGTTTACAACTGAAAATGACGGCTCCGTTCAAACATTTCGGTGAAGCTAACATTAGTGAAACAGAATTTCAGGAAGTCAACTAATATTTTATTGTATTAGAGTACTTTATTTCTTCTAAACTTTATATACTTTCTTCTAATCGTGTAATAGTCAATTAAATCCCACTCTAGTTTTGATTTTCTCTAGATAAATCAAAACCTCTAGTGAGATTACTGTTGACTATTTCGTTTATATGACGTCATTTCATTTTCGACCAATGAAATGTAATGAAATTTTGAATTCCAACCTATCACAGTCAGACTTTGCAATAATGTTTGCAGCTAGATTTATCGCTATCAATTTATCGCATGGTCGTTCTTTTGTTTAGTCGTTGTCGCCAACTGTTTCCACGTGAATTGATGATCATGAATACATTAAGATGCAACTACACGGTTAAACTTTTCTTTCAACTTTAAAGCAATGAATGCAAGATTGATATTTAATATTAATTAATATATTTACGCAGTGAAGACCACGTTCAAGACGGCGCACCATGTAGACACAAAATCTTCATGCATCTTAATTGAACGCACCTTTTAAACTTGATTCTTTCAATATTCTTCCCAGATTGCACGCATACGCGATTGGAATATTGAACTGTGTGGATGCAGCTTTAGTTCCGTTACACACTACAGCGAGAATGCGTTTGTCGAGCTATAAAAAATGCTTTCGTGTAGCACTGATTGTAACGGTCGAAATAAGACACAGCTGACATTGGTCCTGCTCCCATAGGTAACATAACCTATAAGTAGCCTATAAAATTTGTATTTTGTGAATGAAATGAATTAATAGGAAGTGAGATGTTCAAATATATGTAACGTATCAAACCCAATGACCTTGCATAGTAATAATAAGGTCTTTTCATCAAACTGGCTTCCGTATGGCGTAATAAAGATCGTGTTTTGATTAGTCCTATCTACACAGAGATGGCTTCACTGTGTAGCAACATGTCTCGCTGTGAATACATAAGCATTGGTATATAGCTGTCCCCACTGAAAATGTATTTATGTTATAATAATAAGAGAAAATGCAGAACAGGTAATTAACATTGTTAAACCTGTATTTCCTAATTGGCATTACTGAATAATAGCATCGAATTTCTGTATTGCAGTAATCGATATTCATCTACGAGTATTTCAACTTCACAATGTCTGAATAGGTTAAGTAATAATAATAATAATAATAATAATAATAATAATAATAATAATAATAATAATAATAATAATAATGTTTTATTTTAGCTGGCAGAGTTAAGGCCATAAGGCCTTCTCTTCCACTCAACCAGCCTTAATCAATACAATACATATTTAAATTACAAATATTTACACTACACTTAATAGGTTCTCCAGCAAAATTCTTCAATTTTAACTACTAGTAGAATACATATGTATTTATTTAAATTTAGATAAACCTATAAGGTAAAGTAGTAACTTAAATTATGAGCTAATTTAATTCAATCAATTGTAATTAATTTAATATTTGAGATAGCTAGTAAAATGATGAAAATTAATTTAATATAAGCTTACTAGGACTATGTTAAAGGGAGAAAAAAGTATATACATAAATCTAAAATATATTTTTATAATGAAAATATTAATGTAATTGCCATTAGAGGTTTTGTAAATCTATTTAGAGAAATTAATGATAATAATAAGAATGGACAGATGTTAGTTTCATTATGAGTAACAAATATTAATCAGCAATTAATCTATTAAGTAAGAATTTATGTAATTTCGACCTAAATGTAGTTATTGTCCAACAACCCCTTACATCACTCGGAAGCGAGTTCGTTAATAAACAATTATTAACATTATGTGATCGAATTTTTGGGATATGTTATTTACATTTTTATTTTATTCACGAAATAGTCCTAACAAATACCACTCGAGGTCTGAGATTTCCCAGATAAATCGGCAAATCTCAGACCTCTCGTGACATTACTACAGATAAAAAAACTTGCAAAGAGAAAGATAAAATTGTTTTTGGCAATATCTCAAAATATGAAAAGTATAGTTACCTAGTTCTTGCATTCAGGTGACGGAATGGGAACATCACATACATTAAGAGAGCGCTGTGAACCTCCACAAGGTCTCAAGGTATAGGCTTCACCTCTACTACAAATCAACAGTGGCGTAGCGTCATTGTAAACTAACAGCTCAGCTTTCCCAGTTAATTATAATTTCATAATAAACCTTCAGTCTATGGACAAAATTATTTATTAATTTTAATAGAATTTATATTTACGCGTTAAATATTGTGATGCGGCAGCTCAGGATGATTTGCGATGCAGCAGTAAACAAGAAGCCTGCACATACCAGCTTCCAAGCAGACTCGTTTCTTCTGTGTAACCCACCCCGCAGATTTTCCATCCCTTTCTAACTAAACTACCCTGGTCGCAAGGCTAGCAAGAAGCTAGCTTTGACATTTAAAATAAGTAGTTTCCGAGTTATCCCTTTCCGTCAGTTGTGTTCAGTTGAAGTGTTAGTGTGCATTGTGGCTGATATGATAAATAATCAGTGAAATAACAGTTCCTGACACCAATTTACTTGAATTTTTTAGGACAATTCCATTATCAAGACTGACTTACGAACAAAAGTGTGATCTAAAAAACAAATGACCGACTCCCTTGCTGTCAACGAAGGACACAACCAAAAGACAGATGCATACTTACGTAATGATATTAATACTGTATCTATTGACCGTTAATATTGTGATTTCTCTAAGTATGACAGGGAGTGAGCTAATGTTATACGTATAGGTGTCTATTTGTTAAGAGATATGTGTAAACCGTGAAATCATATTTTACTACGTACCATTTGAGGTCATGCCTTATTGGTGTTACTTACGATGTTCCAACCAATCTTCGACTGCTGACTTGAAATTGACTACTATTTATTTTAAGACTATATTTTTGTAATACGTTTTCTCATATTGCATGAAAGACAACTTGAATTAGTTTCCCCTGCTCAAAATTTCATGCTACGCCACTGCAAATCAACCAGAATTTTCGTACTAATAAATTATGTATGTTTGCAATTGCACAGCGTCTGCCCTTCATTTGAATGTAGACGTTTAGTAATGAATCTGTTTAAAATGTGTCCCGATATGGTTAAACTAATATTTATAGCAAGGCTGATTCTACTGGCTGTTCATTTCAAAGTGTGTCATGACGTTACTGTTGTTGGGTCACCGATTTGAAGCGAGTTTCAGCTTATATGTCAGAGAAGTTGCCTATTATTTAAGGCGTTCTTCAATCTGAACTTGAGAACGTGTACGGTATAACTTGAACGTCGTAGCAACAGATGGCGGTCTGTACGGTCTGTGTGCACCATAACCTCTTTCGAACTGTGTTTTGCGCCGGCAAGTCGTACGCAGGGTATTTGTTATCATCGGTTGCGTACGGTAACATTCCACAACACAAATCAAATGCTCCGTGTCCATGTTGACCGTCGAAGTTAATGTCAACAAATACGTAAGTAATCGTCTTAACCCTCTCCCCATATCCCGACAGTACGTATTTCCAAACAGTTCACATTCCTGCCACTACCGGCGTTACCGTACGTATCGGTACGTACTCTTCAGAATGAACGCCGTACTTGCTAGGCAACTTTTCTGCCTCACAGGTTATACACCTCTGCGGAAGTGTAGGAAGATTGAATTCTCTAGGCTCATCGGCTAGCCACATGAAGGCATACAGCGATCCATGACACATTTTGAACTGAACACCCAGTATAGCTTAAATACTTCTACGAAGGAAGACAAGCACGTCATAACTTCACTATCTCATGGGCTGTTACGTCACAACACGCACGATGGAGCAGCAGATGAAGGCTGGAGGTCAGATTCACTACTGAGATAACGTAAAATCCTCTTCATTCATGAATACATGCATGCCCGCTCTCGTATTTATGTAACCAAAATCAGACCTTTCGCGCGGCTGGATATGAACTTGCATTTTTATCACGACAGCTCTAACGTGCCCCATCAAACAAGCAATAACAGACTGCCTCATCTTTGACGTGGTCAGATCGGGACCAGAACGGCAATATTCCAGTTACATTCGTTATACTGGGACATCATTTTATTTTTACTTCAATTTTTATTGTACCTGAGTTTTTTAATGTACTTCACTCCCACCCCTTCTACTAACGAAGTTCAACCGTCCTCCACACAGATCCAAGACCGCATATACAGTCATAGTAGCCTTACGGTCACAGTAAACAGTACGTTCCAAAAAAATGTTCGCGTTATCCAGTGACGAAAGAGCTTTCAATATTGAATCATTTTCGCACAGGTACTGTCGTCCATTTGCCTACGTCGCATCCCGGTTTCCCCCACCTGCTTATATTCGCCTTTCTGTTAAAGCTAGTGGCTGGGCTGTCTTAGCTCTTTTCTGAGAACATTAATTTCTGTTAGGAATTGGAATTCTACGTAATATTATGCCCATGCAATTGTTTAAAATAACTTAAATAAAAGGGCCCCGTTAAGTAATTAACTGTCACGTGATTTCCTCCCTTTCTACGACCCTACGACATAAGTACTTGGACGGACAGTAGATAGTATGTCTGAGTAATTTTATCTTTTCGGATCGGGCAGAAGTGAAGATTGAATTTACAGTACGTAAGGTACTCTTTTATAGAGTAGGTACGGAATTATTTCAACATGAGTTACTAGTTACGAAGGACGAAACTGGTAATTGGAATTAGGTACAATAGTCTATAGTGCGATAATATGCACATTGGAACTGAAGCCTGTATCGAAATGAACGGCCACCATTTTAAAAAATGCGTTTAAATAGCCATATTATGATTATTTTCCAATTTAACTTCATTCTCTATAGTGTACGCTAATGTGCTGTACAGTAATATACACTGCATAATGAATACGTCCACATGGACAGCTCAGTTCGAGAGTAAAAACACTCATTGTCAATACTATACTGTATTTTGATTAAACAAAAACCTAATGAAAATGATCAAACTCAAAATCGCGATATTTCCTAGTTTACGTAAATGGATGAACTACTTTTCTTCCCTCCTATACCTAGTAAAGTGATTTTTTTTTTGTACATTACGCCAGTATCATCGAACTCCAGTCGTGGTAGGGGGGGGGGTAGCAAACGGCGTTGATCCAAAGGTATAGCCAGGTTAATATTAAAAATGTTAGTAAAAATAAAATGATGTCCCTGTATTTAGAAATGGCATTTTTATGCGCCTAAAACATGCAAAATATGTACTAAAATGTTTCAAATATGCATTTATAGAATACGATTTTAAAACCAATCGATTACATTAAAACATACAATACAGATTAGAGATAAATTATTATAAATATTGCACCATTTCATGCTTTGAACAATTCAGGAATCACAGAGCAAGGAACCATTTTGTAAAAACACTGCGCTATGATTTTCTCCAAATTACCCCCGCCAAGATTATAGTTAGTGTCTGTCGGTCACAATAGTGTAAAGCGTTAAAAAATTACGTTCTTCATCACAAGATGCTATTGCAAAAAAAAAAAATATTCCAAAAATGAAATGCCGTTACCTGAAACTTTTTGTATGTTCTCCATCTAATGAAAGGATCTTTTTGCACTTTAATGAGACCGTTTTTTTTTCATAAACTTGTTCAAATTTTTCTTTGACCTGCTAGTGTAGTAACATTACTAAAAGAACGTTCATTGGTGTTAAAGAGTTAAATATGACAATTTAATAATGAATTTGAAGGAAAAAACTATAATAGCTAGTTGAGAGAAAATGATGAAGGGGTGGATTTAGTATTACTAATTGTTTATTAAGGTGTACATAGAATGGAGCAGATAGAACTAACAAGGACAACGATGAAAGAAAGTCATGTAGGAATGTCAAAGTCACCATGACTTAGTGGGATTAGAGACAATAAATCTTCGGTTTACAAGCGAAACACATTAAGTCAAAAAATATTACTATTCAGAAAAAGCATCTGAAAGCTCTTGACAAAACTGAATTCTAAAAATATTATGTTTAGTAACTTGTTTCTCTTTACGTGTATTTACCCATAATTTCCCAATTCTCTAAGTTTATACACATACGATACATATACACCCCTTTTCCTCAGAATTAATGTTTTTTACTTCATGTCTTTTTCTTGTAAACCAACGAAATACACTATACTATAATATAATAATATAATATACTATATTTTATCTCTAAAATATATATTAATCCCAAAATATGCCATTTATGCACCATAAAATTCTACCAACGTGATTTTTTTTATTTTAGTAGGTTATTTTACGACGCTTTATCAACATCTATTATAAAACAGTTATATTACCGGTTGTTCTTTATGGTTGTGAAACTTGGACTCTCACTTTGAGAGAGGAACATAGGTTAAGGGTGTTTGAGAATAAGGTGTTTAGGAAAATATTTGGGGCTAAGAAGGATGAAGTTACAGGAGAATGGAGAAAGTTACATAACACAGAATTGCACGCATTGTATTCTTCACCTGACATAATTAGGAACATTAAATCCAGACGTTTGAGATGGGCAGGGCATGTAGCACCTATGGGCGAATCCAGAAATGCATATAAAGTGTTAGTTGGGAGGCCGGAGGGAAAAAGACCTTTAGGGAGGCCGAGACGTAGATGGAAGGATAATATTAAAATGGATTTGAGGGAGGTGGGATATGATGGTAGAGACTGGATTAATCTTGCACAGGATAGGGACCACTGGCGGGCTTATGTGAGGGCGGCAATGAACCTCCGGGTTCCTTAAAAGCCAGTAAGTAAGTAAGTTATCAACATCTAAGGTTATTTAGCGCCTGAATGAGATGAAGGTGATAATGCCGGTGAAGTAAGTCCGGGGTTCAACACCGAAAGTTACCCAGCATTTGCTCATATTGTATTGAGGGAAAACCCCGGAAAAAACCTCAACCAGATAACTTGTCCCGACCGGGAATCGAACCCGGGCCACCTGGTTTCGCAGCCAGACGCGCTAACCGTTACTCCTCAGACAAAGTAATGTACATGATATATTAAATGCTACCGCTAAGTAAAGGCAAACAAAATATGCTGATATCTCATCTCTAGTTACATTCGACTTCAATCGGGAAAAACCCTGTGCCCAGGAATGCTGCAGTAAACATTAACAGTCTTACTAATAAACCGTGTATAGTTTTTATACGAGACTTATGCAGAGTTGGGACAGAAAATCTTACTAATAAACCATGCATAAGCGATGGACGTATAAACAGTCTGTAACTATATAATGGGAATTGCTTTTCGGTAGTTATATACACAAAACCCCTCGTTTAAGCGTTGTATATAGAGAAAAAATGGCCGCCCCTCTAACAGCTGTTCGTAACGACTGTCATTTTTGATGATGGTTGCCATGTAACCACAGAAGAACAAACCAAAGAGCACAGAATAATTAGAATAATATTGCTATAGCTTGTACTCTTTGACCAAATTATAGTGTGGTAATCGATCAGAGCCAGTTGTACTATCGATACTTAACACACCTCACTAGAGCGCTCTACCGGATGCAATAGAGAACCTCAGATATTCTATTACCTTTCGGAATGAAGTAATGACGAAACTATTACGTAGCTGTGTAACAGTCATACTGTTATACACGACGTATTTAGTGATTATTAGTAAGGAATTTACACACGAATTATAAACAAGGTACTCATTGTATAAGTACAGGGACATCATTTTATTTTTACTTCAATTTTTATTGTACCTGAGTTTTTGAATGTACTTCACTCCCACCCCTTCTACTAAGGAAGTTCCAACTCCACACAGAACCAAGACCGCAGATAGTAAGCGGTACTGAGTTACTGAGTATAGTACGTTCCAGAAATATGTTCGCGTTTTCCAGTGACGAAAGAGCTTTCAATATTGAATCATATTTTCGCACAGGTACTGTCCGTTTACCTACGTAGCATCCCGATTTCCCCCACCAGCTTCTGCTCGCCCCTCTGTAAAAGCTGGGCTGTCTTAGCTCTTTTCTGAAAACATTAATTTCTCTTAGGAATTGGACGTTTACGTAATATTATACAGCTGTTTAATTTAACTTAAATAAAAGGGCCTCGTTAAGTAATTAACTGTCACGTGATTTCCTCCCTTTCTACAATCCTGTGGCATAACCACTTGGACGGACAGTAGATAGCATGTCTGAGTAATTTTATATTTTCGGGTCGGGCAGAAGTGAAGATTGAATTCACAGTACGTAGAGTAGGTACAGAATTATTTCAACATGAGTTACTAGTACAAAGGACGAAACTGGCAATTGGAATTAGATGCAATAGTCTATAGTGCGATAATATGCACAAAAGAACTGAAGCCTGTATCGAAATGAACGGCCACCATTTTCAAAATTGTGTTTAAATATTCATATTACGATTATCTTTCAATTTAACTTCTTTCTCTATATTGTACGCTAATGTGCTGTAGACAGTATAATATATACTGCATAATGAATACGTTCGCATGGATAACTCACTTCGTGAGTAAATACACTTATTCTTAATACAGTACTGTACTTTGATTAAAGAAAAACCTAATGAAAATTATCAAACTCAAAATCGCGATATTTCCTAGTTTACGTAAATGGATGAACTACTTTTCTTCCTTCCTATACCTAGTAGAGTGATTTGTGTTTTACGCCAGTATCATCGAACTCCAGTCTTGGAGGGGGGAGCAAACGGTGTTTCCGGTTCTCTAAAGGTATAGACAGGTTAATATTAAAAATGTTAGTAAAAATAAAATGATGTCCCTGTATAAGACAGTTAAACGTCTGTATATATAGTTTTTATTAGTAACACGGTAATCCTATAACTGCAATGGGCCCACAAATTCTTCAAATGGTCGAATATCTATTTGACATTTGAATACTATCGTTAATGCAACCGAAAAGACAAACATATAGAATGACAAGGGAAAATATTGATTTAGTTTCAAACATGTAATGTTAAAATGTAAGCTAGTTTACAAATTCCAAGATGAGAAAGCTATTTTTCATTGTGGGAAAGATAAGCATGACAAGGTCCCGATGCCGAGGGGGAGCCTATTGTGCAGGGGTGTGCGTCTGGTTCCTCCACGACCTCATTAATCGCTCCCCTCTCAATCATTGTCTGGTTTCTCGATTGTTTCCACATGGCAGGAGGTACATTGAACAGCAGCTCCGGTCAAGCTTCGGGTAACACTGTGGACGGCGTTCCATAACATGCACTGCAATGCAACTAAATGCATGTCTTCACAAGAAGCAATGTATCCACGACAATGCACAGGACTTCTGATATCGCAATAGTAATATACGTTACAAGAGCGGTATGTTGACGTTTTCATGGTCGAGGAAAAGATTGAAAAAGCGAAACGTAGTTGAGCTTTTTTAATTTCCGAGAACATGAAAACAAACATACCGCTCGTGTATCGTACATTATTTTGTGCGAAGATCGTTTATTACATACCTGAAAGACGAATTTCTAATTAGTTGCAATGAAATCTCCATGTTGGTTTCTGTTTAATGACGGCAACTTCGGAAAAACAAAATATCTTTCTTTAACATTGTTGCTATAAAATGTTTTCTGTGTTTACTATACTCCAGCAGGCCGTGATATACGTCTGTCTTTTTTTTCCCCCAGTCTATAAATGCGAACTTAAAACAAACGGTAAGGTTATGTAATGATTTATTTTTCATTTTAATATTTTAACAATATTATTTATATAACATATTGCAGTAATAACATCGGCATCTGGAATATTGTTGATTTTTTCACGGCTTCCTTAATGTTACTTGTATCAGTAATGCAATAAGTTTCGCGGAGTAGTAGACTTTACTTAATGTTTGCAAATATTTAAAAACAATAATTAACATTGCAATTTAGGTGAAATTGCAGTGGTAAGTTTCCAATTTATAATTATTACTATATGTGAAACGTCTCTAAAAATAATATGTTAAAAGCCTAAAGCAGTAAAATGAATGTCGCGCTTAAGCAGTAAGAAGAGGGAAATTGTTATGTGTGTTACGATGGGAATACTGAATGTGGTATTTCACAGTTACCGCGTATTGGTTCTGTGCGGAAAACAAGCAAATACGCACGATCTCGGACAAAAAACTTTATTTCTACGGAATAAAGTAGGAGAAGCAAGGCCTGGTTTTTATAATGCAAATGACAACTCATAAAACGCTGGATTTTCTATCAGGTTCGAGAATCGATGAGGAAAAATATGTGCAACACATTTCGTGGCTCTCACATTAAAATAGCCCACACCTGTGGAGTAACGGTTAGCGCGTCTGGCCGCGAAACCAGGTGGCCCGGGTTCGATTCCCGGTCGGGGCAAGTTACCTGGTTGAGGTTTTTCCGGGGTTTTCCCTCAACCCAATATGAGCAAATGCTGGGTAACTCTCGGTACTGGACCCTGGACTCATTTAACCGGCATTATCACCTTCATCTTATTCAGACGCTAAATAACTTAAGCTGTTGATAAAGCGTCGTAAAATAACCTAATTAAAAACATTAAAATAAGTGCATTGAATTTATGACATTCAACAACGCTGCAAGAATATTTGTCTTGTATTAAGTATTGATACTAACCCCTTGTGTTGCACTAACTTTTCTGTATTTATATTTCAACTAGACTGTGACTATAATTAAGACTTTGTAGTACGAATACCATGAAATATAATACAATACAAAAGAACACTGCAGAAAATATGGGTAACTGAAGAGACTGCTTGACCTTTGTCGTGCAAATGATGGTGGTGATGATGATGATGATGATAATAATAATAATAATAATAATAATAATAATAGTGATAGCAATAATAATGATATAATAATAATCATCTAACAAACATAACATTTCATAGAACAGATCTGATGAATATTTGATGGCAGTTTTTGCATTTGTCCGTCTATGCAACCTGCTGTCCTTGTAGCCTACATGATATCAACTCGTCCACACGCACGACATTCTCCTGACGAGGCATCCCTCTATCCAGCATGCAATGCCATTGGAAAAAATTCTCCTTGCAAAACATAAAAGAAATAATGAAAATGCGATTATTCATTTACGAGATTTTTCGTATACAGTGTGTTTCAAAATAACGCATAATTGCAATTAAAATTGAATGCTGAGAGGATTTCGGACAAAAACTTAGGCCTCGTATTTAGAAAGGAAATATTTTTGCGACTTATGAGATCATCGAAAATATCTTTAAATGATACCTTATAATTCGTTAATATAATTTTATTTTAAAGAGCATACTATTTTTATGTAATACTTCATTTGTTTTATATAGAAGCACCATGGTTGTGGTTACTATGGTAACAATTTTATTGCCGTTACATTTTGAGTCTCCGTGTTATGAAAGTACCTATATAGTTTTATTCATGAAATTAACACAAAAGATGATCTTAACAGAAAATGATAGAATTAAGATCATCATGATGATGATATGATATGATGACAGAACAAGAGGTATGCACACTTTTTAACGATCTTATCTACATCGGCCACCTATTCCTCAGTAAACAGTGAGGAGAATAGAAGAGAAATTCAGAGAACATAGACATAGCAGACACGTTGGTCAGCACCAGATCTGGAGGCCCCGGGTTCGATTCCCGTGCTCTGCTCTCGGTGAATTTTTCTTGAAGAAAAAAAATTGCCGGAGTGTCTAGAGTCTGGAAATTTGTATGAATGTGAGTGTGCCGGGTTAATACTAATTAGCCAATCATCAAAAATATAAAATACAATATATCAGGACTGTCGCTGGGCAGTAACCTGAACAAAGTTTCAGCGTCACATTGTTGACAGTATTTTCATGTTAGCCCAGCCATAGAACACTAATAGATGCTATAGAGCTAACAGGGGGGGGGGGGAATCAGACACATAAAAAGACAATTTTCTGTTACGAACATTTTGTTTTATTTTGATTTAGTCATCGTCAATAAAACTGCTGAGCCACCGGCGTAGATCAGTCGGCTGAGGCGCTTGCCTGTCGATCCGGAATGGGTTCGATTCCCGTTTGGGCTGACAAAGACACCCAAATACAACTACGCGATTACAAATTTCGGAAGACAGAAACTTTTAAATACATAGGTTTTCAAATCACAGAGAGAAATGATACAAGTATGGAAATACAAGTATGTATGTATTTATTTACACTGCAAGTGGGCAAGCACCCGGTGGCAGTGGTATATACAATATTAACAATACACAATAAAATTTACAATACACAATACAATTTTACAACACATATAAAATTTGACACACAATACAATTTAACACAATAATAATAAAACATAAAATAAAATACCTAATTTTACAATACAACCTACATAATTATCTATAGGTCCTACATAAGTTTCAATAGTCTTTCACTTTACTCTCATCTCATTCCCTGTAGTGGCATTATGACGCATTTCACTGACACTCTGTAACACATTTCACTGACACTATAGAACACATTTCATTGACGCTATAAATTGTCACTGATCGGAACTGTTCACTGCCTGTAAAACCATAACTTCACTGACTCACCTCGCTTCACTGATACAACAGTTCAAATAAGTCAAATAATTACACCCTTATGCATACTTATAAACAGAACTACATTTAACTAAACATTTCTAGTCTAAGGCCCTCTTACACGCTATTTTTAAATAATTTACAATTCAAACCAAGGAAGTAAACTCGTCAGCCTAGATAAGGCTACTATCGGACAATAAAAGCTAGCATTCATTACAAAAAAAAATAATAAAAATAAAAAAAAATAAAAAAATAAATTAAAAAAAAAAAAAAACAAAAATCTATCAAGACAAGTTAAAAGAAATGTATACAAAACTGTAATAAGATCCAGTGCGACGTATGGACGCGAAAACTGAATGCTTACAAAGAAGGGTGAAAGGCAAACACATGGGAAAGAAAAGTGCTGAGAAGAATTTTTGGACCAGTAAACGACAGAGGGGTGGAGGTCAACAACAAATAAAGAAATTTACGAACTCTGTAACGAAATGGACTTAATAACACCAATCAAGGTGCACAGGTTAAAGTGGTTGGGGCATGTATACACGATGTGTGACGAAAGATTGTCAAGAAAGGCAATGGACGGTAGTACAGGAAGATGTAGAGGAAGATCGCATGCAAGATGGCGTGATGAGGTGGAGAGAGAAGAGATGGTGAAGACAAGTAGGGGACAGGAGTACCTGGAATGACACATGTAGGGAGACCAAGGTTAACTACAGGGACATCATTTTATACTTCAATTTTTATTGTACCTGAGTTTTCGAATGTACTTCACTCCCACCCCTTCTACTAATGAAGTTCCAACTGTCCTGCACATAGAACCAAGGCAGCATATAGTAAGCAGTACTGAGTTAGTATATACGTTCCAGAAATATGTTCGCGTTTTCCAGTGACGAAAGAGCTTTAAATATCGAATCATATTTTCGCACAGGTACTGTCGTCCGTTTGCCTACGTCGCATCCCGGTTTCCCCCACCTACTTCTGCTCACCCCCTCTATAAAGGCTAGTGGCTGGGCTATCTTAGCTCTTTTCTGAAAACAATAATTTCTTTTAGGAATTGGACGTCTACGTAATATTATACAACTGTTTAAAATAACTTAAATAAAAGGGTCTCGTTAAGTAATTAACTGTCACGTGATTTCTCCCCTTTCTATGATCCTATGACAAAACCACTTGGACGGACAGTAGATAGCATATCTGAGTAATTTTATCTGTGTGGTCGGGCAGAAGTGAAGATTGAATTTACAGTACGTAAGGTACTCTTTTATAGAGTAGGTGGAGAATTATTTCAACATGAGTTACTAGTACGAAGATCGAAACTGATAATTGGAATTAGATGCAATAGTCTATAGTGTGATAATATGCACAAAAGAACTGAAGCCTGTATCGAAATGAACGGCCACACATGTTCAAAAATGTGTTTAAATATCCATATTATTATTATGTTTCAATTTAACTCCATTCTCTATATTGTACGCTAATGTGCTGTAGATAGTATAATATACACTGCATAATGAACACGTTCGCATGGATAACTCAGTCCGTGAGTAAAAACACTTATTGTTAATACTGTACTGTATTTTGATGAAACAAAAACCTAATGAAAATTATCGAACTCAAAATCGCGATATTTCCTAGTTTACGTAAATGGATAAACTACTTTTCTTCCTTCCTATACCTAGTAAAGTGATTTGTTTGTATTTTACGCCAGTATCATCGAACTCCAGTCGTGGAAGGGGGTTCCGGTTCTCGAGCGTTAATCCAAAGATATAGCCAGGTTAATATTAAAAATGTTAGTAAAAATAAAATGATGTCCCTGTACAACTGTAGCGCCACAGTGTGTGCGTTTTTCCGAGGTTTAAGACGAATGTCAGGTAATCTATGGCGAATCCTTGGCCTCATCTCGCCAAATACCATCTCGCTATCACCAATCCCATCAACACCAAATAATCTAGCAGTTGATACAGCGTCATTAAGTAACCAAGCAAAGAGGAATAGAACTGTTTTGATAACACAGGATCTGATTGTCGGGATTAACCCAACAGGGTGGGCGACCCCTCTGGTCCTGCAGTTTGTCTTGATGATGGAACCAATATGAGTCCCGAAACGTTGGAAATTTCAAGTTCCAGGACACGGTGGAATACCTAAAAGCCTAATTTTGAAATGGAAAAATGTTCGCTTTTGAGAGTTTGTGGTTTTTCAATCCACATTTGATTTTAAAATGTCCGATATGTGATATCGACGATGTGGAACTAAGTTCAAGACCTTCTGAAATACTGGAGGAAGCCATCAATGTGAGTAATAAATTACCTAAAAATGGAAGAAGATTTATGGAAAACTGTATGGGCAGTTCATGGAAGAGAAAACAACAAAATTTGTAAGATCATTTTCAGAAACTCGTAAAAGAAAATGAAATCGCGAACATTATGGATACACTGAGCGATATTAAAGTTTACACTGAAAATCAAACATGGAATTTTTATGTGTACCCAAGTGCAAGAAATTGAATGCCGTGTTGCAACGTGAATCAGCGGGTTAGAGACTAATCTGCATCGAATGCACGTCAATTTCATTCAGATAACATACTGTACAGAAAATAAGTACACTTTAGAATGGAAGTAGTCATCTCCGTGATATAGACTTTTTGTACTCTGGCAATGGAAAACTCCAACCAACTACTCGGTGTTCATTTCAAAGTGTGTCATGACGTCACTGTTGATGAGTCAGCGATTTGAAGCGAGTTTCAGCTTTTATGTCAGAGAAGTTGCCTATTAATCAAGGCGTTCAATCTGAACTTGAGAACGTGTACGGTATAACTTGAACGTCGTAGCAACAGATGGCGGTCCGTACGGACTGTGTGCTACCATAACCTCTTTCGAACTGTGTTTTGCGCGGCCAAGTCGTACGCAGGGTATTTGTTATCATCGGTTGCGTACGGCAACATTCCACAATACAAATCAAATGCTCCGTGTCCATGTTGACCGTCGAAATTAATGTCAACAAATACGTAAGTAATCGTATTAACCCTCTCCACATATCCCGACAGTAAGAAAAAAAACTCACCACAGTACATGTTTCGAAACAGTTCACATTCCTGCCACTACCGGCGTTACTGTACGTATCGGTAAGTACTCTTCAGAATGAACGCCGTACTTTCTAGGCAACTTGTCTGGCACACAGGTAATACACCTCTGCGGAAGTGTAGGAAGATTGAATTCTCTAGGCTCATCGACTAGCCACATGACGGCATACAGCGAGCCATGACACACTTTGAACTGAACACCCAGTATTTCTTACCAATGTTTATTATTGTCACACTAACATTACTCATCCAACTTTCATTATTTACTTCCATGTTGTTTTATGGTCTAGAACAGGCCTGCACAAGGTTTGCGCTCTCCGAGCCGGCTCACAGCTCATGAGCGGAATGCAGATATTAGCTGCGCTCTGTATAAGGGTGGACTGGAAGAAGGGGTGATCTCGTACAAAATGTACACAAAAGGAAGTACTATTACGAGTGCTTATGAAATGAATTCCCGTTCAGTGTTTGCAAAACTATCTTAGACTATTATTAATTAATTAAGAAATATTTATTTTACAGAAGTAATAGAAATTCTATAGCTACTTAAATGTAGAATGTCATGTTGTTATATTTTTATTTATCAGTACATCAAAACGA
Source organism: Periplaneta americana (assembly GCF_040183065.1). Classification (NCBI taxonomy): domain Eukaryota; kingdom Metazoa; phylum Arthropoda; class Insecta; order Blattodea; family Blattidae; genus Periplaneta; species Periplaneta americana. The sequence goes on along the minus strand of NC_091124.1, from coordinate 5,989,529 downwards.
GGTTTTATGCAGTTGGCAGCTGAAAGGAACAGTAGCCTACTGATCATAATGAAACATCAGTTACAGATGTTCGATGTCTGCATTTATTAAAGTTGATTATAGAAAACAGTTGCTCACAAATATAAATGTTGAGCCAAACATAGCAATCATTTTCACAGCCAGCCTGTGTAGTCGTGGATATTATTGCTAATGTTTAGTCTTGTAAAACTCAACCAGGCTAGTAGTATTATTCAAACGATCTTTAGCCCTTAGGTCACATTGAAGATCAATAAGTTGGACCTGTTAAATGTTATGTTCCGTCTTTTAGATTCCTCCATACTGTACTGTAGCAGTAGGTAAGCAACGTGAAACAGTTACTGAGAATAGGCCTACACACTGCACTCCACTAAATAACTGAGTGGTAGTTTCCCTCTCCTCTACCTATAGCAAGTCTATGTCATTCTGACGTATCTATCTTCCTCTCCGTTTCGGCGAGCGGTAAACACAGCTCTCCCGCTCCCAAGGAGCGCGCGCGCTCGTTGAGCGCTGTTTGTGCAGGCCTGGTGTAGATATTAATGTAATAACTACGTAAGCAATTGTATTCAATTAGAATTAGAGTCTGGCAGGGCGGAAGAGAAGGCCTACTGGCCTTAGCTCTGCCAGATTAAATAAATAAGTTATTAATTATTATTAAATTATTATTATTATTTGAAAAAGTTAATTTTAAAAGGCCGATCATCGTAGTTTAAGGAATTTAAAAAATAAGAAGAAATGAAAGCGTATTTCTTAATTGGGAGCACTGTAGGTTATATCATTTGTGTATTTTTTAAAATATAAGTCAGGAAATAAATTGTATTAAGTAATATGGTTAGCGAGGTAACAAGGAACCTAAATGTAGCGGAACGAGATAATAGAGTCATCTCCATGATATGTACTCTGGCAATGGAAAACTGCAACCAAACTGGTCTGGATAACCCAACACTGAAAGCGATCCCGAAATGAGATTGGTAAGCTTCACAATGCCCCGCCGCGCACAAAGACGGACGAGTTGTTGGATCTATTTCGGGACGGGCCGCGGCTGGAACAAGAGAAATGACGAGAACGCCCAGAATATGGAGCGACAGCGAACAAAACATGCACTTCGGCCGGCAGCTGTGGCTCGATCATCACGGGACCGTCCGATTTGTAAATCAAGCTAAAAATTGCTGTGGGCTTCAAAACAGTGGAAGAAGTCGATTAGCGAGGCTTAATAAAGACTGGAGTTACGAACCGAGACTATGCAAAACATAAGCAAGCTTGTTTAGTTACGTGAAGCCTCACTCTGCGAGAAGCAGACCTAACATCAGTGATTCAGAATGTGTACACGATCCCTACTTCGTGAACCACGCCCTAGACATGGACAGTACGACATATGAACGGCAATAACAATCACAGTCTAGTATATACAGTCGCGAACCTCAATACGTAGTAAATATGCAAACATTAGATAGTTGCTCACCACTAGGATCGCTAATATCGCCTCATTACAGGCAATGCAAAATAGTACCGTCACAGTCTGTTGTTTCTAGCACCCTCAAAACTCAAGCTTCGTGACTGTATATAGTAGACTGTGTAACAATGTTATACAAAAATTACACTGCTTCTGACAGTGAGAACTGGTTGCATGGAATCGACAAAAGAAGGTTGACAACAGGAGAAATAACGATCTGTGACAACAGAAAAACTGCAAATTGCGACAATTTATTATTTCACATGTGTGACAAAAGAAAGTTGCAAGGAAGATGAATGACAAAAGAATGATGCAGATACAAACAAAACGTTTAAGAATAGTCAACAGGAAATATTAATCTTTCTAAACAATTGCCTTAAGTTTACTGAGTTTGTTAAACACTCCAGTGTCTAATAATAATTGAAAATTCCTCGAAGAATAACAGTGAGGCGTTATTGCTAGATTCCCAGAAGCAGTAGTTAGAACTGTTTCTGACTCCATTCTAATAATATCCGCAAGCGTAAATCGACTTCGTACGCCCGTCAATGGATCCTCGACCTCGCAAGTGCAATTTCGAGGCAACAAACAGTTTGAGGTGCTCGAAACAAAATGTTTGTTGCTGTTCAAAACGTCTTCAATACACACTGCAGCTAACAAGTCATTATCAAACAGTTTGAGATGCTCGAAGCAAAATGTTCGTTGCTATTCAAAACGTTTTCAATACACACTGCAGCTAATAAGTCATTATCAAACAGTTTGAGATGCTCGAAGCAAAATGTTCGTTGGTATTCAAAACGTTTTCAATACACACTGCAGCTAATAAGTCATTATCAAACAGTTTGAGATGTTCGAAGCAAAATGTTCGTTGGTATTCAAAACGTCTTCAATACACACTGCAGCTAACAAGTCATTATCAAACAGTTTGAGATGTTCGAAGCAAAATGTTCGTTGCTGCTCAAAATCGTCTTCAATACACACTGCAGCTAACAAGTCATTATCAAACAGTTTGAGGTGCTCGAAACAAAATGTTCGTTGCTATTCAAAACGTCTTCAATACACACTGCAGCTAACAAGTCATTATCAAACAGTTTGAGGCGCTAGAAACAAAATGTTTGTTGCTGCTCAAAACGTCTTCAATACACACTGCAGCTAATAAGTCATTATCAAACAGTTTGAGGCGCTAGAAACAAAATGTTTGTTGCTGCTCAAAACGTCTTCAACACACACTGCAGCTAACAAGTCATTATCAAACAGTTTGAGGTGCTCGAAACAAAATGTTTGTTGCTGCTCAAAACGTCTTCAACACACACTGCAGCTAACAAGTCATTATCAAACAGTTTGAGGTGCTCGAAACAAAATGTTTGTTGCTGCTCAAAACGTCTTCAACACACACTGCAGCTAACAAGTCATTATCAAACAGTTTGAGGTGCTCGAAACAAAATGTTTGTTGCTGCTCAAAACGTCTTCAACACACACTGCAGCTAACAAGTCATTATCAAACAGTTTGAGGCGCTAGAAACAAAATGTTCGTTGCTATTCAAAACGTCTTCAATATACACTGCAGCTAACAAGTCATTATCAAACAGTTTGAGGTGCTCGAAACAAAATGTTTGTTGCTGCTCAAAACGTCTTCAACACACACTGCAGCTAAACAAGTCATTATCAAACACCCAGTTGCTGTGATCCTTCAAGTTAAAATTGTAAAAACATAGCAGGACGTTTAAGTAAGGACGGACTTCAAGATTAAACAGAAGGTAAGTTATGCTAAAAATAGAATGGAGCGACACGGAAAGAGTGCAAAATCACAAGGCACAAAGTTCATCTTACCAGGAGCGACGTCACAATAAACCTTATATTCCAAAACGTTACAATTTTTCCCTCGGATAAAACATTCTGTGGCAAACAATCCGTTGTTAGGAACACGCATTCAACCTAGTTGAGCTCACAGACTGCGTTTCGAACCTCATTTTGTGTTCGACCATGACGAGCTAAGTGTTACCTTTCAAATTTGTGTGCGGATGAATTAAGTCTGCTCCATCAGTTACCTCGGCTGCTTCCTAATGTAATTACGCTTATCTCTCTATTCTCAAGCGTCTGCCTCACGGCTGATCTAACTCCATTACGTGGATTAAAGGAACTCTGATGACAGAGAGCCAACAGTTTTTCCGGCACATCAAACCAAAATGCCGTCTAAAACCGCACACTCTACCAGTTCCCAAGAGTTGTGGTTCGAAACTCGACTACTGAAGAAAGGACTCTATTCAAGCCTCCAGTTCGAGTCCCGATATCTGCGAGAGATGACGCGGCGTGGAAGCCTCCCATTTATGTTATACGTGTTAGAGTCAGGGAGTAACCTTAATAGTTGTTTTATTAATAGAATATGTACATAAAACTATAAACACTTCATCACTTTTCAACATGGTCCCCACTACGTTCAATGCAAGTGTTCCTACTGTACTATGTTGAAAAGTGATGAAGTGTTTGTAGTCTTATTGTAGCCTACTTATTCAATTAATAAAACAATTATTAAGGTTACTTTTGACTCTCCCTCGTAGCATTTATGCCCTTTTTAGAGTTGCCAAATTTGTTTTAGAAAAAAAGGAAGATTTTCACAAAAATAAGATCTATGCCAGTTTTCCAGGGATTCAGCAGAGCATTGCTTAAGGTGTAAGGTCATTACTATTCGTAATTCTATTTTAGAGCATTGTATCCTTCACCTGACATAGTTAGGAACATTAAATCCAGACGTTTGCGATGGGCAGGGCATGTAGCACGTATGGGCGAATCCAGAAATGCATATAGAGTGTTAATTGGGAGGCCGGAGGGAAAAAGACCTTTGGGGAGGGAAAAAGACCTTTGGGGAGGCCGAGACGTAGATGGGAGGATAATATTAAAATGGATTTGAGGGAGGTGGGATATGATGATAGAGACTGGATTAATCTTGCTCAGGATAGGGACCAATGGCGGGCTTACGTGAGGGCGGCAATGAACGTCCGGGTTCCTTAAAAGCCAGTAAGTAGTAAGTGAGTATGTTTGGCCTACATACAGTACCGTGTAAATCTAATAAAACCATTCATATGTGGGAAAACATTAAGCATTGCTAACATCACTCATATTTAACAATCAGCCTCTATCAAGTCCACACAACAATTATGTCTTACATCTGACCAATTAAATTTCATCAAAGAGAACAATCTTTGAACACAAGGATTAGAACCTGGTATATCAAGTAACGTTGCAATATTTGGACCTTTTATTACATTTACTTCACCAAAACACATCAAACCACTTTTCAACAATAGTCTACTGATTGCCTTCTTCATGTAACTATCGCAAAACTCTTCATGCAATCCATCAGACTTAACAAAATTTTGGAAACAACAAACCTACAGCAACTTAAAAGTCAGAGTATTAAATATTTTTATCCAAACAAATTCACTGAGCTGCCTGTACTTGTTTCAATAACTGAAATCGAAGTTTTGTTCCAATACTTCAAATATATTGCATTCATAACAACGGCAGCATCTGTTTTCTGCTGCACATCTGGATGTAAAATTGTAGACTTTTCTTTAGCTCCACTTCTAAAAAATCTGTCATTCTTTGCTATACTTTTTTTCTTATCGAGTGTTACTATTAATAGTTTGAAATATTCAAGGCTACTAAGATTACTTTTCTCTGTAGGTATACGGGCCAAACAGACTCCATGCTACAAATAATTATATTGCTGGGGAAAAGCAAGTAACTCTCAAATTACGGAATTCGTGTTTTATGGCAAAAATACTTAAGAAATCGCAAAAGCCTTACAATCTGGTAATCCTAGCCATTTATACCACAATAACGACGACGGAACAAGTGTGCAGCAAGCTCCCATTCAGTCCCTTGACAATGACGGGAGATCACGCCCACCTTCATATTTCCTCCCCCAAACCCATTTTCTTGTCAATGCTAATAATGTTCCTACGAAAGTCCATTATGGAGAAACATTGGTCGCTCCAATAATCCAAGCCAGTCGGGGCAGAGAAGACACAAATATCCTACCTATCGAGTGAGATCGACCATCAGCTGTGATTCGTCCAGGGAAGAGTAATAATAATAATAATAATAATAATAATAATTTATTTATTTATTTATTTAGAATATTAACGTGCAAAACAACAGCACAAGGCCAATTAAAGTTCAGCACGATACAAAACAGAACAAAACAACAAATGATGAGAATGAATGTTAGAAAATGGCAATGAGATGAAATACAAACAATATAATAGTCTACATCAATCATAGATCAAATAAAAATTATAAAATCATAAATTAGTACAATAAGATAATTGAAATAATGGAATAGTCTACCTTAATCAATTGACCAAATGCAAGAGAAAAAAAAATGGACAAATAATTATTAAAATTAGATCAGTGAGAAAAAACTCAGATATACTACACAAGTAGTATCGCAAAACTCTTCATGCAATCCATCAGACTTAACAAAATTTTGGAAACAACAAACCTACAGCAACTTAAAACTCAAGAGTATTAAATATTTTTTATCCAAATAATAATAATAATAATAATAATAATAATAATAATAATAATAATAATAATAATAATAATAATAACAATAATAACAATAATAATAATAATAATAATAATAATAATAATAATAATAATAAAATAATATAATAAAAATGTAAAATAAAATAACAATAACAAAAATAAATAATAATAAAATAATATAATTAAAATAAAAACACAATAATAAAATAATAGCATAATCAAAATTAAAAATAAAATAATAATAATAATAATAATAATAATAATAATAATAATAATAATAATAATAATAGGTATAGTGATAAAATATAATTAAAACAAAAACACAATAATAAAATAATAGTATAATAAAAATTCAAAATAATAATAATAATAATAAAATAATATAATTAAAATAAGAATACAATAATAAAATAATAGCATGCGCAGAATTCAAAATAAAATAATACCTTTTTATTTATTTATTTCATTTATTTATTTATTTATTTATTTATTTATTTATTTATTTATAATATTAATGTGCGAAACAACAGCACAAGGCCAATTACAGTTTAGCACAGGTACAAACAAAACAACAAATGATGATGAGAATGAATGATAGAAATGGCAGTGAGATGAAATACAATCAATATAATAGTCTACATTAATCAATTGACCAAATGCAACAAAATAAATAACACAAATAATAATTATTAAAATTAGTTCAGTGAGATAATTAAAATAATGGCAATTGAATAGAGTGAATTACAAATGTATTAATGAAATCAAATAAATGAAGACTGGAATAATATAAGTAATATTGTAAATATATGAATTGGCAAGAATAGTATAATACATATCTTGACAATGAAATAAATTAATAAAACTGACATAAAAATCAAAAGATATACTACACATTAAATGGATCCAAGTTCAATCTATGCAAATTAGCATATTTAATACATCTGCAGACCGGAGACAGAGATTTAGAATTCCTATTATAAAACATTGTATGAAATCTTAAACCCTTAGCAGGAATATGAAGACTGATATTGCTTATGAAAGATTCACAATCAATATCACCCTTAATGACTTTGCAAAAAAATAAATAATCAAGATCCTGACGTCTAGTAAACAAACTACCGAAATTAAAATATTTGCAATTAGTCTCATAGTTATAATCGGAATTTGGTAAAAATCTATAAGAACACAAGGAAATAAATTTTCTTTGAATATTCTCCAATTTAGCCGAGTCAGTGGAAGTAATGGAGTTCCATACAACAGATGCATATTCAAGCTTAGATCTAACCAACGTATAGTATAAAATTAATAAACACATTGGAGTAGAAAAATAATAAGTTATAGCTCTGATTAGACCAAGCATTCTTAATGAATGGGTATAAATATATTGCACATGATCATGAAAATATAATTTTGAATCAAGTAAGACACCAAGATCTCTAATACAATCTTTCCTAGTAATTACGACATTACTAAGAGAATAATTAAATTTTTGGGAAGTAGTTTTCCGTGAGAAGGAAATAACAAAAGTTTTGGATTGATTAATTTTCATTCCTTTTCAACAGATCATTGTAAAATTGAATTAATGTCATTTTGAAGAATTTGACAATCAGCCGAACTATTAATTTTACGAAAGATTTTGAGATCATCCGCAAATAAAAGACAGCTAGAACTTATTCTTTTACTTATATCATTTATAAATAATAAAAATAGGAGAGGTCCCAATGTAGACCCTTGAGGAACTCCGCATACACTATTAAATGGAACCGAGAGAGAATTACCTAGTCGAACACAAGACTGTCTATCTGTTAAATAATTTTCAAACCAATTAACATAGTTAGTGGAGAGACCAAAATTACTTAATTTATTTAATAAAATTTTGTGAGGAACAACATCAAATTCTTTGCTAAAATCAAAATAAATTGAGTCAATTTGACCTTGAGTTTCGACAACAGGCATAATGAGATTGAGATAGGAAACTAAATTTATAGTAGTAGATTTCCCTCTAGTAAATCCATGTTGGGCCGAATTGATCTTATTTTTGATATAAAATGAAATGTGGGTGTGAATAATTTTTTCAAAAATTTTAGAAAAATTGTTTAGGATAGAAATGGGTCTATAATTAGTAACACTGTTTTTATTACCATTTTTAAAAACTGGAATAATGGATGCTTCCTTCCAAAGTGATGGGTAATTTCCTGTTTTTAAACTAAGATTGAATAAAAGAGTTAAAATGGGTATGAAAATATTAGAGCAACCCTTGATTATAAAATTAGGAATGCTATCTGTACCTTTAGATTTATTAGGCTTTAGCTTTTCAATGGCTTTAGTTACATCATCGGATGTAATTTTAGGCAGGGGCAAACAGGCAGTAACATTAGAATCATAAGTAATGAAATTAGAGTTACAATTTTGTTGAACGGATTTAAATTGACTAGCAAATGCATTTGCAATTTCTTTTTCATCTGTGATGTGAACGCCATTTACTATTAATTCTGTGGGATTGCTATTAGTTTTTCGAAACGTTTCTACATATTTCCAAAATGTATTTGGTTCATGCTTTAGGTTATCATCAATTGATTGTAACCATTTGAATTTATCGGATTTAATCATGGCTTTGACTTGTTTTCTAAAATTAGAAAAAATTTGATAACGATGATCAGTTTTATATTTTTTGTAATTTTTATGAGCTTTATTAATAATAATAATAATAATAATAATAATAATAATAATAATAATAAAACTATGATGAAACAATATTAGTAATAGTAATAATAATAATAATAATAATAATAATAACAATAAATAATAATATAATTAAAATAAAAACACAATAAAATAATAGCATAATCAAAATTAAAAATAAACTAATAGGTAAAATAATAATAAAATATAATTAAAACAAAAACACAATAATAAAATAATAGCATAATACAAACTTAAAAATAATAAAAAAGATAATAATAATAATAATAATAATAATAATAATAATAATAATAATAATAATAATAATAGTAATAGTATAATTAAAATAGAAACAAAATAAAATAATAGCATGATCAAAATTCAAAATAAAAGAATAGTAATAATAATAATAATAATAATAATAGGCTAATAATAATTATTATAATAAAACTATGATGAAATAATAATAATAATAATAATAATAATAATAATAGTCCACACCTGTGGAGTAACGGTCAGCGCGTCTGGCCGCGAAACCAGATAGCCCGGGTTCGATTCCCGGTCGGGACAAGTTACCTGGTTGAGGTTTTTTCCGGGGTTTTCCCTCAACCCAATACGAGCGAATGCTGGTTAACTTTCGGTGCTGGACCCCGGACTCATTTCACTGGCATTATCACCTTCATTTCATTCAGACGCTAAATAACTTAGATGTTGATACAGCGTCGTAAAATAACCGAATAAAATAAAAAATAAAATAATAATAATAATAATAATAATAATAATAATAATAATAATAATATTAAAACCATAAGGGAGCACGCGGTGGCGTAGCGGTTAATGCGTTGCGCTTCAAATCAGACGGTTGCGGGTTCTATTCCCCAAAGAGTCGTGAGTTTTTTTCCATTTATCTAATCCTTCTGGCCACACTAAGGCCTTTGGTTTCATTCAACGTTCAACAGAAACGACTACCAGGGTATTTTCTTGGTGGTAAAGCGATAGGCGTGTATTAAAGCTACTGTATTAATGCTGATCGTCTGCAAAGATCAGCTCCTTAACCCGTGACTTGTAATAGGGATACCACCACCACCACCACCACCACCACCACCAACACCACCACGTCACAACCGACAAGACAGTAGATTATAGTCAATAATTGATTAAATGGCGATCTTACTCGTTTAATTACGTTAATTACTCTGTGACACAACAGGAAGCGAAGTTGAGATAGCGCCGAGACACAGAAGGCTCTGAGGATGGTGTCAAGTAGCACCGAAACAGCTGTAAGCCGCACATGCTTACGTAATTAACACGAGTAAGATCGCCAGTTAATCAATTATTCATATTGAAGTGTTAAAAGTAGTGTACGAAAGATTCAACATAAATTATAGTCGCTCAAATGTAGACTGTAACAAAGGAAGGAAATATATTCCCAGGACATGATAGTAAGTATTCTAAGATAATTTTGAAGCACTGCTAGGCATTAAGAAGTAAGAGGCTCTCCTGGCCATGTGGTGAACATGGTACAAGACCACTGCTTAAAACACAAGGCACAGGAACCCGGGTCGAACGACTTTATTGCAGGCAATGTTACGACTGCAGTGGTACCGGAAAATATTCAGTAATTACGCAGTCTTTTAAAGAAAGACACCAGTTCGACACGGTGTTGTCCTGATCTGCTACTAGGTTTCGAGCCTGGATCGTCTCGCTTCCGGGAAATAGCGGGGTGGCACGGCAATCTGTGGTGGGCATGGCAGTGCGCGGAACAAAGGGAAAGCCCTTTTATCTCCCCTCGAGGGCCGATCGATCTCTGCTCTTCATTCAACAGCTGTTAACAAGCCAGCAAAGAGAATTAGACGGAAGTTCATCTACTGTATTTTCCATTAAATGAGTGCTACAAATCAGCTACAGAAACTACAGCTTTCTAAAAGCTGGTCTTATGTCGAGGCTTATACTGTAATTGTAATATTTTCGCATTTCTTATAAAAGTATACCTTGTATTTATTGCGTTATAGTGAAACGTTTATTTAGTGACTAGTTCCGCTTATTTCCCCCAGTCATGTCCTGCCTGGGCTTGATTTCGGTTTCTTCTTAGTAGGATGTGTTCACGATCCGTAGGTAGTGTTGTGCGCGTTGTAGTCCTCAACACAAACCAAGTTCCACAACACTACCTACGGACAGCTGACTTAACAATATAAACGAACGAACGATCAATCAAACAAGCAAAAAGCAAGTACCAACAAATAAATAAACGAAGGAACGAACAAACGAACAGACAGGCAAATATATAAATAGGTAATTAATTAATTGCAAACCCAGCATTCTCTAATCTTTGCTACTTCCTGCCTTCCTCTTAGTTTCCGCATATGCTCCATAAAATCTTAATATCGTCTATAAATAAATGGTGAATGAATAAATAAATAAATAAATATATAAATAAGTAAAAGAATACGTAAAATAAGTACTTAAAAAGAATACGTAAATAAATAAAATAAATAACTATAAAACAAATGAATGAATACATAAATAAAATAAATAGACAAAATAAATAAATAAACATATATATAAATACATAAACATAAAATAATAAAAATAAATACATATAAAAACGAATAGATTGATGAATAGAGTAAAAGTACAAAAAAAAAGAAATGAATGTATAAATATGAAATAAATAAATAAATACATACATACAAAATAAATACATAAATACAAAATAAATACATAAATACATACATACAAAAAATAAATAAATACACACATACAAAATAAATAAATAAATACATACATACAAAATAAATAAATAAATACATACATACAAAATAAATAAATAAATACATACATACATACAAAATAAATAAATACACACATACAAAATAAATAAATACATACATACAAAATAAATAAATACATACATACAAAATAAATAAATACATACATACATACAAAATAAATAAATAAATACACACATACAAAATAAATATATAAATACACGCATACAAAATAAATAAATAAATACATACATACAAAATAAATAAATAAATACATACATACAAAATAAATAAATAAATACATACATACAAAATAAATAAATAAATACATACATACAAAATAAATAAATAAATACACACATACAAAATAAATAAATAAATACATACAAAATAAATAAATAAATAAATACACACATAAATAATAAATAAATAAATACATACATACAAAATAAATAAATAAATACATACATACAAAATAAATAAATACATACAAAATAAATAAATAAATACACACATACAAAATAAATAAATAAATACATACATACAAAATAAATAAATAAATAAATAAGCAAGTAAATGAATAAATATATAAAATAAGTAGGGCCTACATAAATAGGATACGTAAATAAATAAAATAAATAGCTATAAAACAAATGAATGAATACATAAATAAAATAAATAGACAAAATAAATAAATAAATAAATAAACATATATATAAATACATAAACATAAAATAATAAAAATAAATACATATAAAAACGAATGGATTGATGAATAGAGTAAAAGTACAAAAAAAAAAGAAATGAATGTATAAATATGAAATAAATAAATACATACAAAATAAATATATAAATACATACAAAATAAATAAATAAATAAGCAAGTAAATGAATACATACATAAAATAAGAACATAAATAGGATACGTAAATAAATAAAATAAATAGACAAAATAAATAACACAGTAAAGTTAAAAAGTTCTTTGTTCAACAAATCATTAGTATAAAAAGTGCGTAATCAAGATGGACGTACATTTCCTTCACTTCTTAATTTTCTTACGATCACGTGTGAGTTGTCCGTTGCACGTTCCATTGTTTTCCAATGTTAGATTAGATAATGTCCTCCAAGGTAACCAACATGATTCAAAATATTTTTGGGTATCAGCAGATGTGTCAAATTCGAGGCACTATGGAAAAATATTCCTTCATACCAAAAGAATCATCTCTCTCCGTCTGTGGAACGGTTAATGCCATTTGATAGTGATAACTATGACGTGTACAAAGGTCTGGAAATACAATGAAAGTACGCTTGCTTCAGCTTCTAACAAACAAAGCTCAGACTTAGCACAAAAATTACCTTCGTCGTCTTCGTAAGAGGCTTTAATTAACAAGTTTTGTTTCGCGTATTATTATTATTATTATTATTATTATTATTATTATTATTATTATTATTATTATTATTATTATTATTATTAGGTTCTGCTGACTTCCCACCAATTCAGATTTCGCGCGTTAGGTTACAATACTCCACGGTGAAGTTCACTGAACTCTTGTCCACCGAGACACGTTAAGTTCTTTGCGCATACACTTGTGCATTACAATGACTGTTATTACTGACGCCCACACAGTTAAGACCCTTCTACAGAATACGTGTAGCCTAGGCTTATTACAACTGTGTTGATACCACTACAAGCAGAATTTTCACATCGTGAAATTTCAATTACTAATTGATATATTTTGATATTCTGGTTATACATGCAGACTGTAAATTCGCTATGTTTCAGACCACAACATGAGAAACACGTTTTCGTCCATTCTTCTCGTCTGTTATACAGGGACATCACTTTATTTTTACTTCAATTTTTATTGTACCTGAATTTTTTAATGTACTTCACTCCCACCCCCTCTACTTGTAAACTTCCAGCCGTTCTCCACACAGAACCAAGGCCGGGTATGCGGTCATAGAAAGCAGTACTGAGTTAGTGAGTACAGTACGTTCCAGAAATATGTTCGCGTTTTCAAGTGGCGAAAGAGCTTTCAATATTGAATCATATTTTCGCACAGGTCTGTCGTCCGTTTGCCTATGTTGCATCCTGGTTTCCCCCACTCGCTTCTGTTCGCCCCTCTGTAAAGACTAGTGGCTGGGCTTCTCAGCTCTTTTCTGAAAATATTAATTTCTGTTAAGGATTGGACGTCTACGTAATATTATACAACTGTTTAAAATAACTTAAATAAAAGGGCCTCGTTAAGTAATTAACTGTCACGTGAGTTCCCCCCCTTTCTACGACCCTGCGACAAAACCACTTGGACGGACAGTAGATAGCATGTCTGAGTAATTTTATCTTTTCGGATTGGGCAGAAATGAAGATTAAATTTACAGTACGTAAGGTCTCTTTTATAGAGTAGGTACAGAATTATTTCAACATGAGTTACTAGTACGAAGGACGAAACTGGCAATTGGAATTAGGCACAATAGTCTACTGGGTGTTCAGTTCAAAATGTGTCATGGCTCGCTGTATGTCGTCATGTGGCTAGCCGATGAGCCTAGAGAATTCAATCTTCCTACACTTCCGCAGAGGCGTATTACCTAAATGCGAGAGAAGCTGCCTAGCAAGCACGGCGTTCATTCTGAAGATTACTTACCGATACGTAGGGTAACGCCAGTAGTGGCAAGAATGTGAACTGTTTGGAAACACGTACTGAAGTGAGTTTTTTTCTTACTGTTGGGATATGGGGAGAGGGTTAAGACGATTACTTACGTATTTGTTAACTTGGACGGTCAACATGGACACGGAGCATTTTGATTTGTGTTGTGGAATGTTGCCGTACGCAATCGATGATAACAAATACCCTGCGTACGACTTGCCCGCGCAAAACACAGTTCGAAAGAGGTTATGGTAGCACACAGACTTTACAGACCGCCATCTGTTGCTACGACATTCAAGTTATACCGTACACGTTCTCAAGTTCAGATTGAACGCCTTGATTAATAGGCAACTTCTCTGACATAAAAGCTGAAACTCGCTTCAAATCGCTGACTCACAACAGTGACGTCATGACACACTTTGAAATGAACACCCAGTATAGTGCGATAATTTGCAAAAAAGAACTGAAGCCTGTATCGAAATAAACGGCCAGCATTTTCAAAAATGTGTTTAAATATCCATATTATGATTATTTTTCAATTTAACTTCATTCTCTATATTGTACGCTAATGTGCTGTAGACAGTATAATATACACTGCATAATGAATACGTTCGCATGGACAGCTCAGTTCGTGAGTAAAAACACTTATTGTTAATACAGTATTGTATTTAGATTAAACAAAAACCTAATAAAAATTATCAAACTCAAAATCGTGATATTTCCTAGTTTACGTAAATGGATGAACTACTTTTCTTCCCTCCTATACGTAGTAAAGTGATTTGTTTGTATTCTACGCCAGTATCATCGAACTACAGTCGTAGCAAACGTCGTTTCCGGTTCTCAATCTTTAATCCAAAGGTATAGCCAGGTTAATATTAGAAATGTTAGTAAAAATAAAATGATGTTCCTGTATATTACTGTTGTATCTGTGAACTGATGCACTTACATCCCAGTACAGCTTGGCGGAATCATTTCATAATATGTTGCATTCATTAGTGTATAACGATTGCAATAACAGTAGCCTACATACTTCACAGAGGTATTTAGCACAAAGGTTTGAAATCAATTTTTGTTATTGTTTGGTATCGCGATAAGAGGTGCATATTTCCTACTCTCATGTTCTGTGTTTAGTTACAGTCTGTTCCATCTTTAATACAGACTTCTTGCAAATTTCTCAGTCATAACTAAGTCTCTATTAGTCTACATATAGTGGCAGGCACACTTTTCGCTAGTGTAATTTTAGCATATTTCAATTTTTTTCAAAATAAAAACTGGCATGCTTAATATACAATACCTGTACATCACTAAACAATTTTCATCTTTTTAACCTAATAGTTTTTTTAATTATGAAAAATTTTGTAGTACTTCATTCAACAGGGCGGTGCTGACTTCATGAATGATTGAAACATTTGAATCTCGATGTAATTCTTGTTTTTAGCAATTTTTAATAAATATATCTACAACAAATTTTACTACATAATGTTTTATTTTATTTTTTTAGTAGGTTGTTTTACGACGCTTTATCAACATCTCAGGTTATTTAGCGTCTGGAATGACCTACCTGCAGCGGTCTTTGAGGGCTGTCCTTCCTTAAGGAGATTCAAGAATAAATTAAAAAGTTGTGTATAAAGTGAAAATTAAAATTAAGGTGACATTGAAAATTTAATTTTTTAAGGTGACATGTATTTATCTAGCCTGACGAGTTTACTTCCTTGGTTTGAATTGTAAATTATTTAAAAATAGCGTGTAAGAGGGCCTTAGACTAGAAATGTTTAGTTTAAATGTAATTCTGTTTATAAGTATGCCTAAGGATGTAATTATTTGACTTATTTGAACTGTTGTATCAGTGAAGCGAGGTGAGTCAGTGAAGTTATGGTTTTACAGTGCAGTGAACAGTTCCGATCAGTGATAATTTATAGCATCAATGAAATGTGTTCTATAGTGTCAGTGAAATGTGTTACAGAGTGTCAGTGAAATGTGTGCTAAAGTGTCAGTGAAATGCGTCATAGTGCCACTACAGGGAATGAGATGAGAGTAAAGTGAAAGACTATTGAAACTTATGTAGGACTTATACATAATTATGCAGGTTGTATTGTGAAATTAGGTATTTTATTTATGTTGTATTATTATTGTGTTAAATTGTATTGTGTATTCTTATTGTATTGTGCATAAAATTGTATATGTGTTGTAAAATTTTATTGTGTATTGCTTATCATTTTATTGTGTATTGTTTATATTGTATATACCACTGCCACCGGGTGCTTGCCCACTTGCAGTGTAAATACATACATACATACATACATGAATGAGATGAAGGTGATAATGCCGGTGAAATGAGTCCGGGGTCCAGCACCGAAAGTTACCCAGCATTTGCTCATATTGTGTTGAGGAAAACCCCGGAAAAAAACCTCAATCAGATAACTTGCCCCGACCGGGAATCGAACCCGGGCCACCTGGTTTCGCGGCCAAACGCGCTGACCGTTACTCTACAGATGTGGACTATTATGTTTTTAAGTATCAAACAAATGTATATGTATGCTATTTCGAATTTCTGCCATGAATACCGAACTAAATTTATAGCATCCGATCATGGCCACGACACAATATTTCTCTTCCTCTCTTTGAACCAAAATGTAAGACTGAAGCAGGTCTAAGGCACAGTTCTAATTACAACCCAAGAATGTATAATGATTTTATAAAGGAGAATACAAGATTTAAATTATTAAACAGATTATTCAAAACACAAGTGCCTGAACCGTTGTTAAAATCATAATTAATATATCGTATTCAACTTTAATTCTCAATTTTGTGTCACTTTAAAAATATTATATTCTTAACTCAGTATGTAGCTGTAAGTACATAATATAATAATTATGTAGTATTTTATGTATAATTACAGTCAACAGTCTAATCAAAGTTCTTTGTGATTATTTTTTTTTCCGATCATTATTTGTCACACCCGACCTCAAGCATCTTTCTTTCTCGGTGCGACCCAGTTATAATTTATTAATACAACAATTACTGTAATATGCTATGGTTTGGAACCATAATTTGAAAAGGAACGTGTATCTTCTATTTTATTATTATTATTATTATTATTATTATTATTATTATTATCATCATCATCATCATCACCATTCTGTTGTGAATTATTATCATCATCATCATCATCGTGTTGTGATTGTATGATATATTTTATCTGTTTTATACATTATTTGTATTTCAATAAATCTAAATCTTAATACAGTAGAATGTCCAACATGTCAATTCAATTTTTTTTTTCAAATGTCCTACTAGATTTCTTATGAAGCATATGTTCAATTCAATTCAATTTATTTGGCCATTAGACATACAGTTTTAGGCTTCGTCAGAATACATTGAAAAACATACTGGGTGTTCAGTTCAAAATGTGTCTTGGCTCGCTGTATGCCTTCATGTGGCTAGCTGATGAGCCTAGAGAATTCAATCTTCCTACACTTCCGCAGCTCAGGTGTATAATCTAAGAGGCAGAGAAGTTGGCTAGCAAGTACGGCGTTCATTCTGAAGAGTACGTGCCGATACGTACGGTAACGCCAGTAGTGGCAGGAATGTTAACTGTTTGGAAATACGTACTGTCGGGATATGGGGAGAGGGTTAAGACGATTACTTACGTATTTGTTGACATTAACTTCGACGGTCAACATGGACACGGAGCATTTGATTTGTGTTGTGGAATGTTACCGTACGCAACCGATGATAACAAATACCCTGCGTACGACTTGCCGGCGCAAAACACAGTTCGAAAGAGGTTATGGTAGCACACAGACCGTACAGACTGCCATCTGTTGCTACGACGTTCAAGTTATACCGTACACGTTCTCAAGTTCAGATTGAAGAACGCCTTAAATAATAGGCAACTTCTCTAACATTTAAGCTGAAACTCGCTTCAAATCGGTGACCCAATAACAGTGACGTCATGACACACTTTGAAATGAACATCCAGTATAAATACATTTAAAAAAACACTAATAAAAGAAACAGTAAAATTTAAATAATACAATGAAAACATGAAATAATTTGAAACTTTTAAATTAAAGAAAACTAACTAAATTGCAATTAAACTTATTTATTAAAATACAATTTCATACAAATTTGTGTTGAAAAACTCAGCAACAGAATAAAAAGGATTATTTAATAACCAATTGTAAAATCTAGTTTTGAAGCTATTGATTGGTAATTTATAATATTGACTGGGGAGCTTATTATATAATTTCATCTCCATAATTAAAAAGTTTGTGTTGCTCTTGTGTAATCTACAATATGGAATATTAATTTGTTCACTATTTCTAATTTCATGATCATGTATATTGGCCACTAATGAGTAATTGTCGATATTTTGTCGAGTGTAAAGTGCTAGATCATATATTATATACAAATTTATGATTGTTAAAATCCGTGATTGTCTGAAAAGTGGCAGACAATGTTCCAGATAGTTTGCTTTACATAAAATTCTAATGGCTTTCTTTTGTAAAATTAAGACGCTTCCAATTTCCCCAGAAAATTAGGGCATATCGGATTATCGACTGAAAGAAAGAAAAGTAGGCACATCTTAAATAATTTTGAGAAACACAAGTCGTTAATTTCTTTAACAAATATAAAACTCTTGATAGCTTTGTGCATATGTATTCGATGTGCTTATCCCATGTTAAATTGGCGTCTATAAAAAGTCCTAGAAATTTTGTGTAGTTGAGTCTGTTGTCCTTATCTATTACATAATTTAGGCTGAAAGTTATATTGATTTAAATAGACTACATTCTACATTAAAGATTTTACAATATCTTATTCACATCTAAGGATTATACAAGCACGCAAAGTTTCGTTAAAATATCTTGAATATATCTACTTTTTCAATTTCCATTATAATCCTTTAAAATTCAACACCCTCGACCGGATTTGCTCCCGCGAACGTCGAATTCAAAGGCCAGCGTGGTGACCAACGACGAGAAGTTCAGTGAGCTTGAAACGCTCCTCAAAGAGAGGAGAAATGAAGCGCGATATCAGGATACAAACGTTTCTTCGTAACCCTCCGAGATCTCCATCGTGTAAATTTTGAGACTGCTTCAATGCACACACAGAACACTATCAACAACTGCTGTGTAGAGTTCCTGGATAATAATTCAATATTATGAGTCAATATTATCGGCAATGTCTAGACTAGAGTGCCTTTATAATGACAGTTCAGACGCTAGCCTTATCAACAATTAAAATATGTAGGCCTAATGACTTTATAGCATGAAAATTGAAAAACAAATCTAAGAAAAGTAAAATTATAGACCTATATATTACACACAGATATTAAACAAATTTGATTACTAACTCACCAATGACTTTTAAAGAACCCGGAGGTTCATTGCCGTCCTCACATAAGCCTACCATCGGTCCCTCTCCTGAGAAAGATTAATCCAGTATTCCGAGGCTTATGTTGTGGGTTCGTAACAAGCTCTTTTTTTTCGGTGATGGGTTGTTAGCCCTTCCCCCAAACCAGAGACGGAGGACTACCCCTTATCGGCTGTCCACGACTGCTTATTCAATATATTCGCAGCTACCCTCCATATCTGGAGGCCGTCTCCTCTATCCGCAACCTGAGGACAAGTCATGCCGTGGTGATAGGGTAAACAAATTTGATACATAATTTTATAATATAATTTATTATATTCATTTTTCCATTCATAGTTTTCTGCTCAAGGGCAGGTTTTTCACTGCAAAACCAGCATTCGCCAATCTTTCCTATTTTCTACCTTTCTTAGTCAATAAGGAAAAATCTGTTAATTTGTACAGGAACATCATTTTATTTTTATTTCAATTTTTATTGTACCCAAGTTTTTGAATGTACTTCACTCCCACCCCTTCTACAAATGAAGTTCCAACTGTCCTCCACACAGAACCAAGGCCGCATATAGTAAACAGCACTGAGCTAGTGAGTATAGTACGTTCCAGAAATATGTTCGAGTTTTCCAGTGACGAAAGAGCTTTCAATATTGAATCATATTTTCGCACAGGTACTGTCCGTTTGCCTACGTCGCATCCCGATTTCTCCCACCTGCTTCTGCTCGCCCCTCTGTAAAAGCTGGGCTGTCTTAGCTCTTTTCTGAAATCATTAATTTCTGTTAGGAATTGGACGTTTACGTAATAATTATTATACAACTGTTTAAAATAACTTAAATAAAAGGGCATCGTTAAGTAATTAACTGTTACGTGATTTCCCCCCTTTCTACGATCCTCCGGCATAACCACTTGGACGGACAGTAGATAGCATGTCTGAGTAATTTTATCTGTGCGGGTCGGGCAGAAGTGAATTAGATGCAATAGTCTATAGTGCGATGATATGCACAAAAGAACTGAAGCCTGTATCGAAATGAACGGCCACCATTTTCAAAAATGCGTTTAAATATCCATATTATGATTATTTTTCAATTTAATTTCATTCCCTATATTGTACGCTAATGTGCTGTAGACAGTATAATATACACTGCATAATGAATACGTTCGCATGGATAACTCAGTTCGTGAGTAAAAACTCACATTTTTAATACAGTACTGCATTTTGATTAAACAAAACCCAATGAAAATTATCGAACTCAAAATCGCGATATTTTCTAGTTTACGTGAATGGATGAACTACTTTTCTACCCTCCTATACCTAGTGAAGTGATTTGTTTGTATATTACGCTAGTATCATCGAATTCCAGTCGTGGAAGGGGGTAGCAAACGGCGTTTCCGGTTTTCTAAAGGTATAGCCAGGTTAATATTAAAAATGTTAGTAAAAATAAAATGATGTCCCTGTATTTACTAGAAGCAAAGCCGTTGTAAGTGCTTACTGGATTATGCAACAAGGTAGGCGAAGTTTGGACCCTGTTCTCAACTCCTCATTCAAACTCTCATCATCGAGTAACTCTAGTGTTGTGATGATGGACATCCAGCCTTACCTCGACGCATGTTCAATCCTCACGACGCACTCAGGAGTCTGCATTTTCTGCTGATATAGTCAGAATGGTGCAAGGCCACCACAATTAGCAATTTCATCAGGGAATCGAACCCGCTCGAAGGCCTTGAAGATGCTTCCATTCATCAGGTTGCTCTAAAACGTGACGTCAAGGCCGCCCGTCCATGCCGTGCCGCTATTGATTTCTCATAAAGGAGCACAATGGAGCGCGAGGGCGGGCGTTGCTGCGGATGTTTCAGCTTGTTTCAGCGGGGATGTGTCAACACGGGATCAAGGTCACGGAGGAAAGGGTGCAGTGTACCTCACGCTTACGGGTTCGAAAGGTGATTACCAGGTTTCGAGACTTCGGACCCAATAGAGCAGTTCAGTGGGAAATCCGCATAACGGCGTACTGAGCATAGTCACAGTCTAGTATATACAGTCGCGAAGCTCAATACGTAGTAAATATGCATCCATAGATAGTTGCTCACCACTAGGATCGCTAATATCGCCTCATTACAGGCAATGCAAAATAGTACCGTCACAGTCTATTGTTTCTAGCACCCTCAAAACTCAAGCTTCGTGACTATATATAGTAGACTGTGGTATAGTGGTAAAGAGTACAGTGGGTGGGGGTACTGTAGAATGAATGCCAACAAATACGCAAAGGAAAACGCTCTGGATTTGAAGATTCTGACGAATAATTTGGTTTTCATGCAAACCTATTTTCAAACTGTGTCTGAAACTATTACACGGTTAGAAAAGTCAGAGCAAGAGATGCCGGAAGCCCTCAAATTAATTAAGGAAATGGCACAGAGAATTAATGAGACACCAAGTACACCGGTTACTGAACGTGTGAAACAGAAGTGGAAATCAATTTTATGTAAAAATGACGGATATGGAACATTGTGTAATATAAACAGCAAATTAGTGGACATAGAGTACCCGAGAATAAAGGACTGTCTCTTAGAGACTGCAATGATATTAGGTTTTTTTTTTTTTTTTTTTTTTTTTTTTTGCTCCTATCACGTCATGCGACGTAGAGCGCAGCTTTCTATAGTACAAACTGTGTTTGGTAGATAACTGAAAAAGATTTACTGTATGTTTGAGACACTGAGAATGTATCTTGTAGTACATTGCAATTCGGTACTGTAACTGCATTTCGTAAAGACGACCAATAGGATAAATGAAAAAATTAAAATTGCTACATGCTTATTTCCACCATTAACACTGTGTATAATTAAACACAAATGCTTATAAAAGACAGGAGAATAAATACTTTTCACAGTCTTTTCACATTATCATTGTGTAATGTATATTTACTTTCAGAATGTACAAATGTGTGTTTCCCCATACTACCGTACTCTACTCTAAATAGCAACGTTGTTACCTCAACACATCTCTATCTATACCTGCAGCGAGTCAACAACCTATAGGGCATGCACAGTAAACTTATTATATCGGGTCCAAAGTCTCGAAGCCTGGTGATTACACACCCACATAAGCCTCGATAAAAATAAATGCGCCTGAATGTAAAATTAAAAACATTTCACCAAACACGCGACACTATTAAGACAGCACTGATAAAAAGAAAGAAACTAGAAAGTGTGTGCTCCGTAGTGAAAGTAATCTGTACTTTATATGCACCTTCCCGCATGAACTGATTGAAAGTGATCAAAATGTAACGGACAGTTCAGGACAAATTGCCGTACTCAGTCGGCATGCCTGGACAACTTTTCGATATCTGGAATGCTACAAGCGTGCGCTTCCGTCGCAATATTACAGCAATCCCTGTTCATACCCCACGGTGGGCACAAAATATTGAAAATAAATTATTCTGCATTTGCAACGAACATGAAGGTGGACTGAAGGAATTAGTTAGGGACTCCATTACAAACGCACAATACATTTTAAGACGGAGAGAAGCAAGTTTTTTAAAACATTGTAAAATAAGCCCGTAACTTACATGCAGTGCCGTAGGCAGGAATTTGAGATGGAGTGGGGACAGGTTTTTGAAACACCACTTGGAAAATTTGCTCGTAACTTACATGCAGTGGCGTAGCCAGGAATTATTTAAGATGCGGAGACAAATTTTTGGAACACACTTGGAAAATTTGCCCGTAACTGGCGTGCAGTGATGCAGCCAGGAATTTAAGATAAGGGAACAAGTTTTTGGAGCACCACTTGGAAAATTTGCTCGTAACTTACATGCAGTGGCGTAGGCAGGAATTTAAGATGCGGGGATAAGTCTTTGGAACACGATTGGAAAATCTACCCATAACTTACAGGCAGTGGCGTAACCAGGAATTTAGGATATGGGGACAAGTTTATGGAACATGAATGGAAAATCTACCCTTAACTTACACGCAGTGGCGCAGCCAGGAATTTAAGATACGGGGACAAGTTTATGGAACATCACTTGGAAAATCTTCCCGCAACTTACACGCAGTGGCGTAGCCAGGAATTTAAGATACGGGGACAAGTTTATGGAACATCACTTGGAAAATCTTCCCGCAACTTACACGCAGTGGCGTAGCCAGGAATTTAAGATACGGGGACAAGTTTATGGAACATCACTTGGAAAATCTTCCCGCAGTGGCGTAGCCAGGAATTTAAGTTGGGGAGGAACAAGTTTTAGTAAAATCATTTCGAAATTTGGTCATAATTTACATAAAACACATTTAAAAGACAAAAATAATAATTTTTAATTCTATGAAATTTAAAATAAATTTAGACACCCAACGTTGTTATAAAGCTATATCGTTGTACAGCCTCAGAAAAAAGTTTTGTCGCACAGATACTTTGTAAGTCCCAGAAAAGAGGCATTGCGCATGATCAGAGGACGAGCGACCTGGTTCCCAAGAGAAGGACTAGTCGAGGTAATGAAATTAGTTTCGTTTCGTTGTGTGTCTGATCATGCGCACTGCCTCCTTTCTGGGACTTACATAAAGTATCTGTGCGACAAAACTTTTCTCTAAGACTGTACACTGAATCAACAGACGCCGATTCTAAATATATGTACAGGTGTAGTTATTGTGTTGGGAAGGTAGCTTCGTGATTTCTTTCAAAACTAGCGGTCTATTTAAAAGAAAATATAATATATAAAATATAAAAAGATTCTTTTAAATATCCATATTTATTGAACCCTATTTTACCATTAGGTATATTAGATATACAAGAATTTGTTATTCTAAATATCGGTAGAAACACACAGTGTCTTTTCTTTGTGTCGCACTGGCAACACCAGTGGTAGATTATTACTTCATGCTTTAAATCTGACATAATTCTTGGAAATATGAGGGGGGGAGGCTTGAGCCTGGTGAGCCCTTCTGCCTACGCCACCGTACACAGTCCGAAGGTCTCCCTTTCACATCCTGCTGCACTCTGTGACCGCAGCAGCAACAGGCCTGGTCAACGACGTAAACAAGTGCAAGGGCACTAACGAAGAGTACGGTTAAGCTCATGAGCACTACTCTCTTATTATAGGCTTCACTGCGATGTTTTGTTGCGCCGGAAAACATACTGTGCGATCAAGTCCATCTCTTTGTCTATAACAACGAAAATTATTCTTCACTTTGACTGCTTATATAAACGTTTCTAAACAATAATTAAACACCATTGGATTGAAATAAACTTATGTAAGGTATTAATATAATATTTTATTTCGACTGACAGAGTTAAGGTTATTCGGCCTTCTCTTCAGCTCAACCAATCAATACAATAGAACAGCCGTGGCGAAAATGTGACTTGCGAGCACATTGTGACTCGCAATGATAGCTGTGCATATCTCTTGCTCCCCCAACCCCCACCCTCTCACTCACTGGAGTCAAACTCCATTCCATTAGTATTTGTCTGTGATCTGCGAGTGACGTATCAATGTAGTATCTCTCTCGAAACCATGTACCTCTACAAAAATGAAAGTTTCAAGCAGGATGGGAAGACGCATTTTTTGCTGTCAATATGATGATAATATTAAATGTATGATTTGTTCACAAGTATTACGAGAAAAATGGTTGCATAACATAAAACGGCATTATACTACATGACACTCATGAAACATTAAAAAATTGTATTATTATTATTATTATTATTATTATTATTATTATTATTATTATTATCTCTGTACGTCGATCCTTTTTCAGCAGATGTACGAATAATGCGGTTAGATCTTCAATTTAAAGTCACAGATTTACAATGTCATGTTAAATGAAAGCTAGATGTAAGGACTTGACAAATGTTGAACTTTTCAAATCTTTGCCAAAAAAATAAATACCCGAAGCTTCGTTCTTTCGCTTGCTCTGTTGAAGTCATGTTTGCTACAACTTACGTTTGTGAAAAAATATTTTCAACAATGAAAATAGTAACAACCAAATTTAGATCACGACTGATAGACAAATACCTTCGTGATCAACTACGACTGGCAGTAAGTGACATAATTCCTGATTTTGAAACTTTGTCGCAGAGATATTCTGAAGACAGTTAATTTTAGGTTGTAAAAATGTGTCCTATGTTTTCTTATTCATTCTTTTCTTCGTTACACGTACTAAACATTAGTTTGTAACCTTATACTGTATAAAATTATATTTAAGTGCTTAACGTAAGGAAAATCCGTTAATAAGTCAGACAGTTGCTTCACTTCCCCTTCGGGTTCCGCCTCCCTCCATTAGGTGCTATGCACGTTGCAGGTTACACAGTGGCTCGGCGCACGATCATATTTTCGCCACTGATGCAATAGAAAATTACTGCCTTGCTATAAACATAACAATTCTATAACTCAATCACGATTACAATTATTATAACTTCAATTCGACTGCGTCCGTAAGAAATCGTTCAGCCTGTTCTTGAAAGTAGCTACTGTCGGGCAGCCCCTAATCTTCGAGGTAGAGAATTGCATTCACGGGGGACTGAAACAGTAAAAGTGGATGAATAATGGATGTTCTATGAGGAGGATTTGGCTCTCCTGTGACCTGGTGTTTAGATTGTGATTGGAGGATAAGTAGTTAAACCGGGGCCGTAGATAATTTGGAGTAGAAGTGTGGAGAACTCGAAACAAAAGAGAGAGCGAACGAAATGTTCTACGGTTATTGAGTCTCAGCCTGGATAAATATTTGAACGAGGGTGTAATGTGGTCAAATCTGCGAGCAGTACTGATGAATCTGTAAGTATTACGTCGCAATATGGAGACCCCGATGAAAACTGGAAAAAGGAGGAGGAGGCTACTGAATCTTTATATGAAACGAGTCAGTCAGGATAGGAGAAGAAATATCTGAAGGAAGTGAAACAGGGAGGGGAGTACGTCAAGGATGGCTTCTATCACCTACCGTGTTCAACATCTACTTGGAGGATTTGATGAAGAACTGTTTTCTGAACATGGGAGGAGTGACAGTAGGAGGAAGAATAATAAAGTGCATACGACTTGCTGATGATATGGCGTTGTTAGCAGAAGAGGAGATGATACTAAGGGATATGCTGCTGGAGCTAAATGACAGCTGTGAACAGTATGGGATGAAGATAAATGCAAACAAGACGAAAAGCATGGTTATCGGAAAAAAAATAAAGAAGGTAAACTTGCGAATTCTAAATGAGGCAGTAGAGCAAGTGGACAGCTTCAAATACTTGGGGTGTACTATAAGCAGTAACATGAGCTGCTGCCAGGAAGTCAAAAGGAGGACAGCAATGGCAAAGGAAGCTTTTAATATAAAAAGGAGCATCTTCTGCGGACCTCTGGAAAAAGAACTAAGAAAGAGACTAGTGAAGTGCTTTTTATGGAGTGTGATATTGTATGGGGCAGAATGCATAGATATTACGATGAAGTGAAGAGAAGCGAATAGAAGCATTTGAAATGTGGATATAGAGAAGAATGGAGCATGTAAAATTGACAGACAGAATAAGAAATGAAGCTGTGCTAGGAAAAGTGGGTGAAGAAATAATGATGCTGAAACTGATCAGGAAGAGAAAATGGAATTATTGGCTGGGTCACTGGCTAAGAGGAAGCTTCCTACTGAAGGATGTACTGGAAGGAATGGTGAACGGGAAAAATTTCGGGGAAAAGAAGATGTCAGAAGGTAGACGACGATGAATGTTACTAAGAGTTGAGAATTTAATAATGGCGAGCCTGAATACAGAATTCTGTCCATTCATCTTCATGCATGAAGGAAGGGAATCTAACCTTTATATTACGCCTACCTACTAAATGTGACCAGCGACTTTTCTTCCTCGTCTCACTGAAGCAAGAAGAATTAGAATTATTCTCCGCCTGAAAACCCATTAACTTTAGCCGGAAACAAACACGCATACCTTTGGTCCAGACTAGAGGCAAGCACAATGGCGACAGTAGAACTATCTACCTCGCACTTATAAAAACTACATTCCTGACCATGTTGGAAATGAAATCCCCTGCATTACTATAATTATATTTTACCCATATAGAAGGCAGCATTACTTCAAGGTGGCTTTGGAATTTAATATTATTTTACGGAAACATTCACAGACAATTCAGCATAAAAACAAACTGAATTCCACCGTTTTTTCGGGGACTTTCTTTTAGCTTTTTGAAAAATAAATATGCCATAGGATTAGTGACATTAGGCCATTTATGTACTGAAGATCTTGTGAGCATTTGTCTTACAACTTTGTGAGTAAAATGCAAACGTAAAATTCATTGATTTTCTAATCCTTATTGCTATACAGCAGGCATGTCAATTATGCCCACAGGAGCTAAGCGCGTACTTTAGAGCCCAGGAGAGCCTGAGCGCTTTATAGCGGAAAGGAAAGAGACAGACGAAAGAGGTGGTATATGCCGCTTGGTCGAGCTATATTCAGGGATGGCCAGCACTGATTCAATGGATAAAGGGAAGAAAACTTATTAAAACTGTATCCATGGTAATTTTTAGATTTGCCTGAGAAGTGTAAGTGCATTATAAGAATGTAAGTTTTAATTTTAATGCTCGTTTTTCACAACTTTGATTTTTTTATTCAAAAGAAATATTTTCTCAACTTTTCGTATAGAAACGTGAAATTTTCAAGTATAGGCCTATTTATTTAGTAGCCTTACAGAATGTTTTCGTTAATCTAATATATCGTATAGCCTATACGTATTACTGAAGATAGTGTATTGAAAATTTTGAAAATATTCGCATGGAAATTGTTTGCAAGGAAATGAATTAACAAAGCAACTACTGTTACATCATAAGCAAAAGATACGTGTCCATGTGTTTTAAAAATGTCAGCTCTATAGCTTCAGCATATTTCGAGAAAATAATTTAATATTCTGATGATAGTTGCTCACAAATATCACCTTAAAAGCATAATGCGATAAGAGTTTTGTTATGTAATATTAGTTACACTTAAAACAGATACAGCACCTAGGTAACTTTGCTTTGTACTGTAATATTGTTTTCATTAGTTTATTGATTACTTTTCTAAGGCTAAAGATACCATCAATATAAATTCCAACTTATCATGTCATACTCAATCTCTTTCTTTGGGATATCACTTTCCTTATGAATGATGTGTTTCATCCACTTAATACAGTATAATATTATACTACTATGGAATTTAAGTGAATATTCCTTCTTAACTTTGTATTATGTTATTAAGATTTAAAACACAACTGCAATATTAAGAAATCAGTGTTAGTACTTTTGTTTTACAGACAACATAGATAATATTGAACAGAAAGAAGCCATGTAAAAATAACGACATAAAATTTCACGTTCCGTTTGAAGTTTGTGCACCACTGTTTTCTTAATCCAACAGGCTGCTTATTCATATACACAACCCTTCCTCTTTCCATACTTAGCACTTGCTGCCCGCGCACGACGTCAAGGTCAGAAAATGCGCTTGCTTTGACATCACTGCTATACAGTATATCAAGGCGCAATATGCTTTATTTTTCAAAACCATAAATCATTTTATTAATAATTTCCAAGTAGGCTTACTGTGGACAGTGGACAGCAGTCGCGGATGTATTTCAGAACATGCTGACCCAATGTTGCGAGGTAAGTTCAAGGACTTTTTTTATTCCGCGTTTATTGAAATTTGTTTCTTCGGAAAATTTCCCATTAAAAAAGATGATTATGTTATGACAGGTGGATGTCGTCAGTCTTAGTTGTTGGCGTCTTCCAGAGTTGCAAACGCTCTCCATGAACATCTTTCTTACAAATATTACGCACAAAGAAGAGCGGATTTGAGAGTTTCAGACGTGCAAGGACGAGATGTTTTGGCATCATTCGGATCTGAAACCAAACATGGACGACAGGAATGCACTGAGAGCGGAACGCTATTACAGATTCCAAGAATCACTGCAGGATTCCGCCGACGCGCTGATTACACCCAATTCCGCACGCGCGACTATTTGCAGTTCGACACGACGCCACTAGCCACGATAGACACCAACCTGAGTTAGCACGCTTACTTATATTGTGTGTGATCGTGCAATACTCATTTTAATTTCAACCTTCCGCCCTCTTTACGCTCATTATTCAAGCTTTGAAAAGAAAATTAAGTAATGGAAACAAAAACATGACGATAAAACAAGACGCTAGTACATAATCTTCGTTGAGAGAAAGCTGAAATGCAACAATCATACAAGACATGATGATGATATTATTATTATTATTATTATTATTATTATTATTATTATGATTATTATTATGATTATTATTATGATGATTATTATTATTATTATTATTATTATTATTATTATTATTATTATTATTATTATTATTATTATTATACCAACCTATGAGCAGAATGTTACAGAAGTTCCTATGTGTCTTTTTGTCAATCAAATAGAATAAAAATACACACAAAATATCGTCTGTTTACAAGCAAAATAGTTAAGTAAAAAATATTACTTCTAAGAAAAAGGTGTATACGGGCTATTCCATATGAAATCGATCAGTAAAAAACCTCGCATTTTTATACTCTAATTTTTTCCCTACTTATACATGGTGCTGAGGGGAGTGCATTTTCAAAAATATGCTATCGAAAGTCAAACGGTTTTCGTATTATTGAGCGACAAATTTATCGTATTTTATAAAAACAAGCCTCTTTCAGCACTCAGAACTCTGGAACCATTTACTGCAGAACATTGAACGAGAGCTTATTTTGAAGCTGACATTTGGTAGGTTATGTTAAGAAGTAATCCTTATTTTTATTGTACACAGAGAGAGAGAGAGAGAGATAATCTGATTTTACTTGCTTTCAGGCTTTTTGGCCATATATAAAAATGTAAAAAATATTGAGAAAAAACCTTGCATTATTAAGAGGGATTCGGCATTGTTTGCTCAGTGGCTCAGCAATAAGTTTCGAGGGTATACTTACTTACTTACAAATGGCTTTTAAGGAACCCGAAGGTTCATTGCCGCCCTCACATAAGCCCGCCAGCGGTCCCTATCCTGTGCAAGATTAATCCAGTCTCTATCATCATACCCCACTTCCCTCAAATCCATTTTAATATTATCCTCCCATCTACGTCTCGGCCTCTCTAAAGGTCTTTTTCCTTCCAGTCTCCCAACTAACACTCTATATGCATTTCTGGATTCGCCCATACGTGCTACATGCCCTGCCCATCTCAAACGTCTGGTTCGAGGGTATTAAATAGATTATTTTCACACGCCTAGACTTGAATGGCGCAGTACCGCACGCACTGGCCGAGAGCTGAAATAAGCGAGCGTTGGGCGTCATTTTACTCCTGTGTTTATGAAAACCTGTGATAATGCCAGCCCAGCCATGCGCTACTAGACGACACTTCACATGTTTATGTCTCCTGGCCTTGCTTATCTCGGCTAACTCCCGCCTCACAGTCAGCTGGTTAGTTCACGCGCGTACTATTTATTTTCTTTATTTGATATTTTCAATACTTTCTTATCAACGTATCGCCAGTAAAAAATATGTGTATTTGTACTTTCAATGCGGAATCTAACCATATATTTTAAAAATATTTTTTCGTTGGCAAAGGCGTCTTAATGAAGAAAAATCTAAATTTCTCCATTTCCATAAAAAGTAAGAAAAACTGTTTACATGTCAATATAAACTTTAACTTCTCAGCATCAAAATAAACCATGATTTTGATCATTGGGTGAAAGGATTTCGAAGCCACAATAGTTTACAGTTGCTAATTTTATGAAAATACGACAAATTTAAATATTATTAAATTTAAACACTATGAAGTTCTGATGCCTCAAACTTTGCACAAAGCATTGTATCACAGTTGTCAACGGACAGAAAAAGTTTCATTGCATTTAAAATTTGCAAGGTCAATTTTCTCTATATTTCGGTCGATTTGAGATGGAATAGCCCATATAATGTACATAATGTATGTGTACAAACTTAGAATTGGAAAATTAAATACACATATAGAGAAACAACATACTAAAAAATAATATTTTGTGGATTCAGTTTTCTCAAGAGCTTTCAAACGCCTTTTTCTCAGACGTAAATTGTTTGACAATGTATTTTGCTTGTAAACCGACGATATGACAAAATTACCATGGGATAGATTGGAAAATTTCATGATTACAAAATATGAAAGAGTAACAGAAACCTCAGACATAACATTTCCATAAAAGGAAATCTGATGTATCAGGAGACATCGGACGGGATGTCATGGTGTATCAGGACCGACATAGGACTTGTGACGCCCGGATGATTCGTTGAATATAAAGATTGTGGATGAAATATGAAGATCTGCGAGAGTAGTATGAAGGTGAAAAAACAAGAAAAAGATGGTAGTGACGATCATAATGAAGATGCGAAGTTCAGTACTTTTTTCATCGTATAGGAGCTACGGTGGAATGAGCAGGGCAGAGTAAACCCAACATCTGGGCTACTTGCCGTCGGAAGACAGACTCTGCTAAACTTAGAAACTGGACAAGTAGGTCTGCGCGCACGTGAGGACGACATTGTGTGGACACGTGTGGTGACGTCACGTCTGCTCCCGAAATAGAGGGAC